>NW_025745283.1:568343-590843 GCF_021184085.1 Oncorhynchus gorbuscha | reverse complement strand
AGGAGTCGGGTTCATGGGTCAGGTTCATGGCTCCCAACTGGGATTCGTTTCTGGCCTAAAACCTCAGCATTCATAGTGCTACGTGCTCTGAGAATTCTAATGAGTTCTCCTCTGGAAAACCCTCTATCCCCAATTCGCCTTTCTCTTACTGCTACTGCTTTGATCTATGGTGGCTTGGTGGGGTCAAACCAAGCTCAGATCCTATAGAGAAAAGAAGGAGGAGAGAGTTTCCAGGGAGAGCAAGATCCTCAGGTCAGAGGTCAGGGTAATCCTCTGTATTCATCCATAATGAGGATAAACTCAGCTGTCAATCAGACACTGGTGCTGTGTGAGACCAGGAACATTTGCATTAGCAACCCCAAGGTAATGCCTAGACTTTAGTTCAGTGGTCTAACACAGTCTGTTTTAAACCTAGTAGGACTTACTGAGTAGGTCAAACAAAGTCAGGAGCAGAGAGAGCAGAGAGAGAGAAGGATCCCACAGAGCCCCGGGACAGCAACACAATTAGACCCAACCAAATCATGAGAAAACAAAAAGATTATTACAAAAAAACTGAGCAAACTAGAATGTCATTTGGCCCTAAACAGAGAGTACACAGCGGCAGAATACCTGACCGCTGACTGACCCAAACTTAAGGAAATCTTGTACAGACTCAGTGAGCATAGCCTTGCTATTGAGAAAGGCCGCCGTAGGCAGACCTGGTTCTCAAGAGAAGACAGGCTATGTGCTCACTGCCCACAAAATGAGGTGGAAACTGAGCTGTACTTCCTAACCTCCTGCCCAATGTATGAACATATTAGAGACACATATTTCCCTCAGATTACACAGACCTACAAAGAATTTGGAAACAAAATCACATTTTGAAAAACTCCCTAGGTGAAATACCACAGTGTGCATCACAGCAGCAAGATGTGTGACCTGTTGCCACAAGAAAAGGGCAACCGGTGAAAACACCATTGTAAATGCAACAGCTTCCCCCTGCAGCCTCCCCCTGCAGCCTCCCACTACAGCCTCCCCCTGCAGCCTCCCCCTGCAGTTTCCCCCTGCAGCCTCCCCCTGCAGTTTCCCCCTGCAGCCTCCCCCTGCAGCCTCCCCTGCAGTTTCCCCCTGCAGCTTCCCCTGCAGCTTCCCCATGCAGCTTCCCCTGCAGCTTCCCCCTGCCGCCTCCCACTACAGCCTCCCCCTGCAGCCTCCCCCTGCAGCTTCCCCCTGCAGCTTCCCCCTGCAGCTTCCCCTGCAGCATCCCCCTACAGCCTCGCCCTGCAGCCTCCCCCTGCAGCCTCCCCTGCAGCTTCCCCCTGCAGCCTCCCCCTGCAGCTTCCCCCTGCAGCTTCCCAGTCTGGCCAGACTAGGTCAGACTGGGTCTCAGGTTGGGACAGACTGGGTCAGACTGGGACAGACTGGGTCTCAGACTGGGTCAGACAGGGTCAGACTGGGTCTCAGATTGGGTCAGACTGGGTCAGACTGGGTCTTAGGTTGGGACAGATTGGGTCAGACTGGGTCTCATGTTGGGACAGACTGGGTCAGACTGGGTCTTAGGTTGGGACAGATTGGGTCAGACTGGGTCTCAGGTTGGGACAGACTGGGTCAGACTGGGTCTTAGGTTGGGACAGATTGGGTCAGACTGGGTCTCAGGTTGGGACAGACTGGGTCAGACAGGGTCAGACTGGGTCTCAGACAGGGTCAGACTGGGTCTCAGATTGGGACAGACTGGGTCAGACAGGGTCAGACTGAGTCTCAGACAGGGTCAGACTGGGTCTCAAATTGGGTCAGACTGGGTCTTAGGTTGGGACAGACTGGGTCAGACTGGGACAGACTGGGTCTCAGGTTGGGACAGACTGGGTCAGACAGGGTCAGACTGGGTCTCAGATTGGGTCAGACTGGGTCTCAGATTGGGTCAGACAGGGTCAGACTGGGTCTCAGACAGGGTCAGACTGGGTCTCAGATTGGGTCAGACTGGGTCTCAGATTGGGTCAGACTGGGTCTCAGATTGGGTCAGACTGGGTCAGACTGGGTCAGACTGGGTCTCAGATTGGGTCAGACTGGGTCTCAGATTGGGTCAGACAGGGTCAGACTGGGTCTCAGACAGGGTCAGACTGGGTCTCAGATTGGGTCAGACTGGGTCTCAGATTGGGTCAGACTGGGTCTCAGATTGGGTCAGACTGGGTCTCAGATTGGGTCAGACTGGGTCTCAGATTGGGTCAGACTGGGTCTCAGATTGGGTCAGACTGGGTCTCAGAGATAAAATCACCTTATTATAACCTGACAGCTGAAGTGGAATCAACGTCAGCCAGGCTCCACGCTGTGGTCACACACTGGGTCTCTGAGACAAAGGCCACAGTCACACACACTGGGTCACACAGGCAAACACACAGACACACACACACACACACACACACACACACACACACACACACACACACACACACACACACACACACACACACACACACACACACACACACACACACACACACACACACACACACACACACACACACACACGGTCAGGCTGGGCTCCATAAAACATGAACCCCATTGAGCATCCCTAAGCACCAGACTGGCATGCAGTCACACGAAAGGTGCTCCGCTGCTCCACTGCTCACATTGTCCAAGTGCTTTTCAGTCTCTCCCCTCTGTCACTAACCTGACCGAGCCAGTCCTACAGCTCTCTACTCTACTGAGACAACAGCAGGGGGTTTTCCCCCTTCTCACTGACCGAGCCAGTCCTACAGCTCTCTACTCTACTGAGACAACAGCAGGGGGTGTTTTCCCCCTTCTCACTGACCGAGCCAGTCCTGCAGCTCTCTACTCTACTGAGACAACAGCAGGGGGTGTTTTCCTTCTCACTGACCGAGCCAGTCCTGCAGCTCTCTACTCTACTGAGACAACAGCAGGGGGTGTTTTCCCTTCTCACTGACCGAGCCAGTTCTACAGCTCTCTACTCTACTGAGACAACAGCAGGGGGTGTTTTCCCTTCTCACTGACCGAGCCAGTCCTACAGCTCTCTACTCTACTGAGACAACAGCAGGGGTGTTTACCACCTTCTCACTGCCACTACCCTGACAGAGCCAGTCCTACAGCTCTCTACTCTACTGAGACAACAGCAGGGGGTGTTTTCCCTTCTCACTGACTGAGCCAGTCCTGCAGCTCTCTGCTCTACTGAGACAACAGCAGGGGCTGTTTTCCCCCCCCTCTCACTGACCAGCCAGTCCTACAGCTCTCTACTCTACTGAGACAACAGCAGGGGTGTTTTCCCCTTCTCACTGACCGAGCCAGTCCTGCAGCTCTCTACTCTACTGAGACAACAGCAGGGGTGTTTTCCCTTCTCACTGACCGAGCCAGTCCTGCAGCTCTCTACTCTACTGAGACAACAGCAGGGGTTGTTTTCCCTTCTCACTGACCGAGCCAGTCCTACAGCTCTCTACTCTACTGAGACAACAGCAGGGGGTGTTTTCCCTTCTCACTGACCGAGCCAGTCCTACAGCTCTCTACTCTACTGAGACAACAGCAGGGGTGTTTACCACCTTCTCACTGCCACTACCCTGACAGAGCCAGTCCTACAGCTCTCTACTCTACTGAGACAACAGCAGGGGTGTTTTCCCCCCCACTCACTGACCGAGCCAGTCCTGCAGCTCTCTACTCTACTGAGACAACAGCAGGGGTGTTTTCCCTTCTCACTGACCGAGCCAGTCCTACAGCTCTTTACTCTACTGAGACAACAGCAGGGGTGTTTTCCCCCTTCTCACTGACCGAGCCAGTCCTACAGCTCTCTACTCTACTGAGACAACAGCAGGGGTGTTTTCCTTCTCACTGACCGAGCCAGTCCTACAGCTCTTTACTCTACTGAGACAACAGCAGGGGTGTTTTCCCCTTCTCACTGACCGAGCCAGTCCTACAGCTCTCTACTCTACTGAGACAACAGCAGGGGTGTTTTCCCCCTTCTCACTGACTAAGCCAGTCCTACAGCTCTCTACTCTACTGAGACAACAGCAGGGGTGTTTTCCCCCTTCTCACTGTCACTAACCTGACCGAGCCAGTCCTACAGCTCTCTACTCTACTGAGACAACAGCAGGGGGTGTTTTCCCTTCTCACTGACCGAGCCAGTCCTGCAGCTCTCTACTCTACTGAGACAACAGCAGGGGGTGTTTTCCCTTCTCACTGACCGAGCCAGTCCTACAGCTCTTTACTCTACTGAGACAACAGCAGGGGTGTTTTCCCCCTTCTCACTCCCACTAATCTGACCGAGCCAGTCCTACAGCTCTTTACTCTACTGAGACAACAGCAGGGGTGTTTTCCCCCTTCTCAAGAACCTGACCGAGCCAGTCCTGCAGCTCTCTACTCTACTGAGACAACAGCAGGGGGTTTTCCCCCTTCTCACTGCCACTAACCAAGAGGCTAACCAAGGCAGTCTACTTTACACCTCTCTACTTAATCCGTTAGGCTGGCAACCCTGCTTGGGTTCATTGTGTAAAACCAGACAAGCCAGCCAGAGCTCTGTCTGAACCATGCTAAGCCTACATCTCTGTCACAGAGAGGGGAGACAGGATAGAGGTAGAGGCCTCACAATGCTAAAACTGCATCTCTGTCACAGAGAGGGGAGACAGGATAGAGATAGAGGCTTCACAATGCTAAAACTACATCTCTGTCACAGAGAGGGGAGACAGGATAGAGATAGAGGCTTCACAATGCTAAAACTACATCTGTGTCAGAGAGAGGGGAGATAGGATAGAGGTAGAGGCTTCACAATGCTAACCCTACATCTGTGTCACAGAGAGGGGAGACAGGATAGAGGTAGAGGCTTCACAATGCTAAAACTACATATGTGTCACAGAGAGGGAAGACAGGATAGAGGTAGAGGCTTCACAATGCTAACACTACATCTGTCTCAAGGAGAAAAGTGAAAGAGATGAGAGAAGGAGAGAGGGGAAAGAGAGGTGAGACAAAGAGAGAGGGGAAAGAGAGGTGAGACAAAGAGAGAGGGGAAAGAGAGATGAGAGAGGGAGACATGGGAAAGAGAGGTGAGAGAAGGAGAGAGGGTAAAGAGAGGTGAGAGAAGGAGACAGGGGAAAGAGAGGTGAGAGGTGAAAGAAGGAGAGAGGGGAAAGAGAGGTGAGAGAAGGAGAGAGGGGAAAGAGAGGTGAGAGAGGGAGACAGGGGAAAGAGAGGTGAGAGAAGGAGAGAGGGTAAAGAGAGGTGAGTGAAGGAGACAAGGGAAAGAGAGGTGAGAGGGTTCAGAGAGGCGAGAAAAGGAGAGAGGGTAAAGAGAGGTGAGAGAAGGAGACAGGGGAAAGAGAGGTGAGAGAAGGAGAGAAGGAGAGAGGGGAAAGAGAGGTGAGAGAAGGAGAGAGGGGAAAGAGAGATGAGAGAAGGAGAGAGGGGAAAGAGAGGTGAGAGAAGGAGACAAGGGAAAGAGAGGTGAGAGAAGGAGAGAGGATTCAGAGAGGCGAGAGAAGGAGAGAGGGTAAAGAGAGGTGATAGAAGGAGACAGGGGAAAGAGAGGTGAGAGGTGAGAGAAGGAGAGAGGGGAAAGAGAGGTGAGAGAATGAGAAAGGGGAAAGAGAGATAAGAGAAGGAGAAAGAGAGGTGAGAGAAGGAGATAAGGGACAGAGAGGTGAGAGAAGGAGAGGGGGAAAGAGAAGTGAGAGAAGGAGAGATGCGAAAGAGAGGTGAGAGAAGGAAGGAGAGATGCGAAAGAGAGGTGAGAGAAAGAGAGGGGGAAAGAGAGGTGAGAGAAGGAGAGGGGGAAAGAGAGGTGAGAAGGAAGGAGAGGTGCGAAAGAGAGGTGAGAGAAGGAGAGGGGGAAAGAGAGGTGAGAGAAGGAGAGGGGGAAAGAGAGGTGAGAGAAGGAGAGATGCGAAAGAGAGGTGAGAGAAAGAGAGGGGGAAAGAGAGGTGAGAGAAGGAGAGGGGGAAAGAGAGGTGAGAGAAGGAGAGATGCGAAAGAGAGGTGAGAGAAGGAGAGGGGGAAAGAGAGGGGAGAGGGGAAAGAGAGGTGAGAGAAGGAGAGAGGGGAAAGAGAGGTGAGACAAAGGGAGAGGGGAAAGAGAGCTGAGAGAGGGAGACAGGGGAAAGAGGTGAGAGAAGGAGAGAGGGTTTAGAGAGGCGATAGAATGAGAGAGGGTAAAGAGAGGTGAGAGAAGGAGACAGGGGAAAGAGAGGTGAGAGATGAGAGAAGGAGAGAGGGGAAAGAGAGGTGAGAGAAGGAGAAAGGGGAAAGAGAGGTGAGAGAAGGAGAAATGGGAAAGAGAGGTGAGAGAAGGAGATAAGGGAAAGAGAGGTGAGAGAAGGAGAGAGGGGAAAGAGAGGTGAGAGAAGGAGAGAGGGGAAAGAGAGGTGAGGTTACTCCTCCCTCCCTCCCCACCTCCCTCCCTCCTTCTCTTACTCCTCCCTCCCCACCTTCCTCCCCTGTCTCTTACTCCTCCCTCCCCACCTCCCTCCCTCCTTCTCTTACTCCTCCCTCCCCACCTCCCTCCCTCCTTCTCTTACTCATCCCTCCCTCCCCACCTCCCTACTTCCTTCGCTTACTCCTCCCTCCCCAACTTCCTCCCTCCATCTCTTACTCCTCCCTACCTCCTTCTCTTACTCCTCCCTCACCACCTCCCTCCCTCCTTCTCTTACTCCTCCTCCCCACCTCCCTCCCTCCTTCTCTTACTCCTCCCTCACCACCTCCCTCCCTCCTTCTCTTACTCCTCCCTCCCCACCTCACTACCTCCTTCTCTTACTCCTCCCTCACCACCTCCCTCTCTCCTTCTCTTACTCCTCCCTCTCTCCTTCCTTCCTTCCCTCCCTCTTCCACCCTCCCACCACCTCCAAGTAATGTAGTACTTCATCCTCCCCTCCTCCTTCCTCCCACCTCCTCCAAGTAATGTAGTACTTCCTCCTCCCCTCCTCCTTCCTCCCACCTCCTCCAAGTAATGTCGTACTTCCTCCTCCCCCTCTCCCCTCCTCCTTCCTCCCAGCCCCTCCAAGTAATGTAGTACTTCCTCCCCCCCCCTCCTCTCCTCCTTCCTCCCAGCCCCTCCAGTCTGCTGTAGCCTCCTGGTGGCAGTGTGTCATCCAGGGAGATTTACACCAGTAGTTTAGTGTCAGTATTGGGTGGTTAACATGCTTGATGGGTCAAGACTCGCTCTTCAGGTAGAGGTTACATAACAGTCATAGGCCTGACCTTGGCCCAGTATTGGAGAGGTGTGGAAGAGGGGGGAGGATGGGGGAGGGGGGGGAGGATGAGTGAGGGGGGAGGATGGGTGAGGGGGAGGATGGGTGAGGGGGTGAGAGGATGGGTGAGGGGGAGGATGGGTGAGGGGGGAGGATGAGTGAGGGGGAGGATGGGTGAGGGGGAGGATGGGTGAGGGGAGAGGATGGGTGAGGGGGAGGATGGGTGAGGGGGAGGATGGGTGAGGGGAGAGGATGGGTGAGGGGAGAGGATGGGTGAGGGGGTTAGTAGTAAAAGTGTTTCCTTGAGACGCTGTCGTTCCAAGAGCCTCTCTCCCCCCATCACCCATCCTCCCCCTCACCCATCCTCCCCTCCCTCACCCATCCTCCCCTCACCCATCCTCTCCCCTCACCCATCCTCCCCCCTCACCCATCCTCCCCCTCACTCCCCTCCTCCCCTCTCCTGTTTTTCCTCCTCCCCCTCACCCATCCTCTCCCCTCTCCTGTTTTTTCTCTCTCCCCTCCTCCCCTCTCCTGTTTTCCTCTCTTCCAACCTCCCCTCTCCTGTTTTCCTCTCTCCCCTCCTCCCCTCTCCTGTTTTCCTCTCTCCCCTCCTCCCCTCTCCTGTTTTCCTCTCTCCCCTCCTCCCCTCTCCTGTTTTCCTCTCTCCCCTCCTCCAGACGTGTCTGTGTGTGTGTGAGCGGTAACAAGTGTGTGTGTCTCTTCTGACGCAACCACACACACACACATCCCCTCTGAAGGTCGGCCTGATCTGTCACTCTATCACCGTGCTGCTGTCACCGTGACAACAGGCACCCTGACGATTTACACTCCATCAGCTAGAGCGGGGGAGACAGGAGGTGGGAGAAGAGAGGAAGAGAGTGGGGGAGACAGGAGGTGGGAGAAGAGAGGAAGGGGGTGGGAGAGGCGGGGGAATGAGGGGGAGAAGAGAGGAAGAGAGTGGGGGAGACAGGAGGTGGGAGAAGAGAGGAAGAGAGCGGGGGAGACAGGAGGTGGGAGAAGAGAGGAAGAGAGCGGGGGAGACAGGAGGTGGGAGAAGAGAGGAAGAGAGTGGGGAGACAGGAGGTGGGAGAAGAGAGGAAGAGAGCGGGGGAGACAGGAGGTGGGAGAAGAGAGGAAGGGGTGGGAGAGGAGGGGGGAATGAGGGGGAGAAGAGGAGGAAGAGAGTGGGGGGGGACAGGAGGTGGGAGAAGAGAGGAAGAGAGCGGGGGAGACAGGAGGTGGGAGAAGAGAGGAAGAGAGCGGGGGAGACAGGAGGTGGGAGAAGAGAGGAAGAGAGCGGGGGGGAGACAGGAGGTGGGAGAAGAGAGGAAGGGGGTGGGAGAAGAGGGAGAGGCGGGGGAATGAGGGGGAGAAGAGAGGAAGAGAGTGGGGAGACAGGAGGTGGGAGAAGAGAGGAAGGGGGGGGAGGCAGGAGGTGGGAGAGGCGGGGAATGAGGGGGAGGAGGTGGGAGAAGAGAGGAAGAGAGTGGGGGAGACAGGAGGTGGGAGAAGAGAGGAAGGGGGTGGGAGAGGCGGGGGAATGAGGGGGAGAAGAGAGGAAGAGAGTGGGGGAGACAGGAGGTGGGAGAAGAGAGGAAGAGAGCGGGGAGACAGGAGGTGGGAGAAGAGAGGAAGAGAGCGGGGGAGACAGGAGGTGGGAGAAGAGAGGAAGAGAGCGGGGAGGCGGGGGAATGAGGGGGGAGAGTGGAGAAGGAGAGGTGGAGAGGGTTGCCCTCCGTCAGCATGCAAGGTGAAGGACCCCATCAGAACAGAACCATCAACCAGTCCAGGAATGAGAGACAGACAGGACCCCATCAGAACAGAACCAACAACCAGTCCAGGACTGAGAGACTGAGAGACAGACAGGACCCCATCAGAACTGGACCATCAACCAGTCCAGGACTGAGAGACAGACAGGACCCCATCAGAACAGAACCATCAACCAGTCCAGGACTGAGAGACTGAGAGACAGACAGGACCCCATCAGAACTGGACCATCAACCAGTCCAGGACTGAGAGACTGAGAGACAGACAGGACCCCATCAGAACTGGACCATCAACCAGTCCAGGACTGAGAGACAGACAGGACCCCATCAGAACAGAACCAACAACCAGTCCAGGACTGAGAGACAGACAGGACCCCATCAGAACAGAACCAACAACCAGTCCAGGACTGAGAGACAGACAGGACCCCATCAGAACAGAACCAACAACCAGTCCAGGACTGAGAGACAGGACTAGACAGACAGGACCCCATCAGAACAGAACCAACAACCAGTGAGAGACAGACAGGACCCCATCAGAACAGAACCAACAACCAGTCCAGGACTGAGAGACAGACAGGACCCCATCAGAACAGAACCAACAACCAGTCCAGGACTGAGAGACTGAGAGACAGACAGGACCCCATCAGAACTGGACCATCAACCAGTCCAGGACTGAGAGACTGAGAGACAGACAGGACCCCATCAGAACAGAACCATCAACCAGTCCAGGACTGAGAGACAGACAGGACCCCATCAGAACTGGACCAACAACCAGTCCAGGACTGAGAGACAGAGAGACAGACAGGACCCCATCAGAACAGAACCAACAACCAGTCCAGGACTGAGAGACTGACAGGACCCCATCAGAACAGAACCAACAACCAGTCCAGGACTGAGAGACTGACAGGACCCCATCAGAACAGAACCATCAACCAGTCCAGGACTGAGAGACAGACAGGAACCCATCAGAACAGAACCATCAACCAGTCCAGGACTGAGAGACAGACAGGACCCCATCAGAACAGAACCATCAACCAGTCCAGGACTGAGAGACTGAGAGACAGACAGGACCCCATCAGAACAGAACCATCAACCAGTCCAGGACTGAGAGACTGAGAGACAGACAGGACCCCATCAGAACTGGACCATCAACCAGTCCAGGACTGAGAGACTGAGAGACAGACTGGACCCCATCAGAACAGAACCATCAACCAGTCCAGGACTGAGAGACAGACAGGACAGAGTAGGGGTTGTGAGGGAGGGAGGGAGAGGGGAGAGGGGGAGGGAGGGAGAGAGGGAGGGAGGGAGCAGAATCACCCACCTAGATAACTATATTCCCATATTAATATACAGTCATATACACATACACACAAACACCCTCCAACCCTCCATATTCATTTAAGTAATGGCTCCATGTATCAGTCTCTGCATGGTGGGTGTTAGAGTCATCCCATAAATAAGACCCTGTCTCTCCATTAGTCTCTCTGTATATTAATGGCCTTTAAATCATGTAGCCTGGATGGGTGTTAGGATGGGACATGGAGGAGCTGGACTTGTATACAGTATATTGGCACATTAAAGCCTGGGTGCTAGAGGCGATGATGAGCTGGTATGTTGGTACAGAACCTAGCTAGATATCTGAAACAGTTCTGAGTTCTAGAGGCGATGATGAGCTGGTATGTTGGTACAGAACCTAGCTAGATATCTGAAACAGTTCTGAGTTCTAGAGGCGATGATGAGCTGGTATGTTGGTACAGAACCTAGCTAGATATTTGAAACAGTTCTGAGTTCTAGAGGCGATGATGAGCTGGTATGTTGGTAGTACAGAACCTGAGCTAGATATCTGAAACAGTTCTGAGTTCTAGAGGCGATGATGAGCTGGTATGTTGGTACAGAACCTAGCTAGATATCTGAAACAGTTCTGAGTTCTAGAGGTGATGATGAGCTGGTATGTTGGTACAGAACCTAGCTAGATATCTGAAACAGTTCTGAGTTCTAGAGGTTCTAGAGCTGGTATGTTGGTACAGAACCTAGCTAGATATCTGAAACAGTTCTGAGTTCTAGAGGCGATGATGAGCTGGTATGTTGGTACAGAACCTAGCTAGATATCTGAAACAGTTCTGAGTTCTAGAGGCGATGATGAGCTGGTATGTTGGTACAGAACCTAGCTAGATATCTGAAACAGTTCTGAGTTCTAGAGGCGATGATGAGCTGGTATGTTGGTACAGAACCTAGCTAGATATCTGAAACAGTTCTGAGTTCTAGTGGTGATAATGAGCTGGTATGTTGGTACAGAACCTAGCTAGATATCTGAAACAGTTCTGAGTTCTAGAGGTGATGATGAGCTTGGATGAGCAGAGTCCATGAAAACAAACTAGATGTCAGGGTTGGGATCAATTCCATTTCAATTTAGTCAATTCTCATAAAGAAGCATTGAGGGAAATTGGAATTTCAATTAACTTCCTGAATTGACTGACCCCGACCCTGCCGGATGTACAATACCAGTCAACAGTTTGGACACATACTCATTCAAGGGTTTTTCTTTCTTTTTACTATTTTCTACGTTGTAGAACAATACTGAATACATCAAAACCATGAAATAACGCATATGGAATCATGTAGTAACCAAAGAAATGTTAAATAAATCAAAATATATTTAAGATTTGAGATTCTTCAAATTGCCACCCTTGCCTTGATGACAACTTTGCAAACACTTGAAATTCTCTCAACCAGCTTCATGACGTAGTCACCTGGAATGCATTTCGATTTTAACAGGTGTGCCTTGTTAAAAGTTAATTATGGAATTGATTTCCCTCTTAATGCATTTGAGCCAATCAGTTGTGTTGTGTCAAGGTAGGGGTGGTATACAGAAGACAGCCTTATTTGCTAAAATTCCATATTATGGCAAGAACAGCTCAAATAAGCAAAGAGAAACGACAGTCCATCATTACTTTAAGACATGAAGGTCAGTCAATGTGGAAAATCTCAATAACTTTGAAAGTTTCTTCAAGTGCATTCATCAAGCGCAAAAAACATCAAGCACTATGCTGAAGCTGGCTCTCATGAGGACCGCCACAGGAAAGGAAGACCCAGAGTTACCTCTGCTGCAGAGGATAAGTTCATTAGAGTTACCAGCCTCAGAAATTGCAGCCACATTAAATGCTTCACGGAGTTCAAGTAAGAGACACATCGCAACATCAACTGTTCAGAGGAGACTGTGTGAATCAGGCCTTCATGGTCAAATTGCTGCAAAGGAACCACTACTAAAGGACAGCAAAAATAATAAGAGATTTGCTTGTGCCAAGAAACACGAGCAATGGACATTAAACCAGTGGAAATCTGTCCTTTGGTCTGATGAGTCCAAATTTGAGATTTTTGGTTCCAACCGCCGTGTCTTTGTGAGACGCAGAGTAGGTGAACAGATGATCTCCGCATGTGTGGTTCCCACCGTGAAGCATGGAGGAGGAGGTGTGATGGTGACACTGTTGGTGATTTATTTAGAATTCAAGGCACACTAAACCAGCATGGCTACCACAGTATTCTGCAGCGATACGCCATCCCTTCTGGTTTGCGCTTAGTGGGACTATCATTTGTTTTTCAACAGGGCAATGACCCAACACACCTCCAGGCTGTGTAAGGGCTATTTGACCAAGGAAAATGATGGAGTGCTGCATCAGATGACCTGGCCTCCACAATCACCCAACCACAACCTAATTGAGATGGTTTGGGATGAGTTGGACCGACCACAGAGTGAAGAAAAAGCAGCCAACAAGTGCTCAGCATATGTGGGAACTCCTTCAAGACTGTTGGAAAAAGCATTCCAGGTGAAGCTGGTTGAGAGAATGCCAAGAGTGTGAAAAGCTGTCATCAAAGCAAACAGCGGTTACCTTGAAGAATCTAAAATATATTTTGATTTATTGAACACTTTGTTGGTTACTACATTATTCCATATGTGTTATTTCATAGTTTTGATGTCTTCACTATTATTCTACAATGTAGAAAATAGTTTTTAAAAAAGAAAGAAAAACCCTGAATGAGTAGGTGTGTCCAAACTTCTGACTGGTACTGTGTTCAGGTCAAGAAGGACTTTATGCAAAAGTATAAGCTTCTGAAGGGATGATATTTAAAGACAAATCCTTGAATTAAAAGTTTCTCTGGTCTAAAAACCTACAGTATTGGTGAAATATGGCTTTATGGTCAAAGAGACTGTTGTTCGATACTCCTGTGTATGGATGAAACACTGGGACACACACACACACACACACACACACACACACACACACACACACACACACACACACACACACACACACACACACACACACACACACACACACACACACACACACACACACACACACACACACACACACACACACACACACACACACACACCATGTGGCTGTGAGAGTACAGGTTTCTATGAGGTTAATAGCTGTGTAATTGATGTGATTAATTGTGGTGTAACGTAGGACAGCGTTGCTTTTCTGATCACGCCCCCCCGCCCCCAGGACAGCGCGTCATGCAACTTCAACACAGTTACAGACGGAATCCAATCAACTAATGTGTGTGTGTGTGTGTGTGTGTGTGTGTGTGTGTGTGTGTGTGTGTGTGTGTGTGTGTTCATGTGTGTGTGTGTGTGTGTGTGTGTGTGTGTGTGTGTGTGTGTGTGTGTGTGTGTGTGTGTGTGTGTGTGTGTGTGTGTGTGCACGTCGTTAGCCTCCTCACTTCTAATTAAATCTAAATTTCTTGGCTTGGTGACACACATACACACACTAACCAATGAGGATTTGATTAGGAGTAAGCTTGGGAGACTGAGCAGAGCAGGAGGCCAGACCAGTCAATGACCAGCCACATTGAATTACCTAGACAACAGCATCTTAGGCAACAGCATCCGACAGGCAGCCAATGACCAGCCACATTGAATTACCTAGACAACAGCATCCTACAGGCAACCAATGACCAACCACATTGAATTACTTAGACAACAGCATCTCAGACAACAGCATCCTACAGGCAGCCAATGACCAACCATGTTGAATTACCTAGACAACAGCATCTCAGACAACAGCATCCTACAGGCAGCCAATGACCAAGCATGTTGAATTACTTAGACAACAGCATCTCAGACAACAGCATCCTACAGGCAGCCAATGACCAACCATGTTGAATTACCTAGACAACAGCATCTCAGACAACAGCATCCTACAGGCAGCCAATGACCAACCATGTTGAATTACTTAGACAACAGCATCTCAGACAACAGCATCCTACAGGCAGCCAATGACCAAGCATGTTGAATTACTTAGACAACAGCATCTCAGACAACAGCATCCTACAGGCAGCCAATGACCAACCATGTTGAATTACCTAGACAACAGCATCCTACAGGCAGCCAATGACCAACCATGTTGAATTACCTAGAAAACAGCATCCCACAGGCAGCCAATGACCAACCATGTTGAATTACCTAGACAACAGCATCCTACAGGCAACCAATGACCAACCATGTTGAATTACCTAGACAACAGCATTGTAGAGGCAGTAAAAGACACTCAACACCACAGCACAAACACACTGTAGCTCCATGTCAAAACACCACAGGAACACTAGAGACAAGTTCCTGCTTGGGATTTAATTGTCTACAGTCCTTCAGCCTTACCTGTTTACAGTCCTTCAGCCTTACCTGTCTACAGTCCTTCAGCCTTACCTGTTTACAGTCCTTCAGCCTTACCTGTCTACAGTCCTTCAGCCTTACCTGTCTACAGTCCTTCAGCCTTACCTGTCTACAGTCCTTCAGCCTTACCTGTCTACAGTCCTTCAGCCTTACCTGTCTACAGTCCTTAGGCCTTACCTGTCTACAGTCCTTCAGCCTTACCTGTCTACAGTCCTTCAGCCTTACCTGTCTACAGTCCTTCAACCTTACCTGTCTACTGTCCTTCAGCCTTACCTGTCTACAGTCCTTCAGCCTTACCTGTCTACAGTCCTTCAGCCTTACCTGTCTACAGTCCTTCAGCCTTACCTGTCTACAGTCCTTCAGCCTTACCTGTCTACAGTCTTCAGCCTTACCTGTCTACAGGTCTTCAGCCTTACCTGTTTACAGTCCTTCAGCCTTACCTGTCTACATCCTTCAGCCTTACCTGTCTACAGTCCTGCAGCCTTACCTGTCTACAGTCCTTCAGCCTTACATGTCTACAGTCCTTCAGCCTTACCTGTCTACAGTCCTTCAGCCTTACCTGTCTACAGTCCTTCGGCCTTACCTGTCTAAAGTCCTTCAGCCTTACCTGTCTACAGTCCTTCGGCCTTACCTGTCTACAGTCCTTCAGCCTTACCTGTCTACAGTCCTTCAGCCTTACCTGTCTACAGTCCTTCAGCCTTACCTGTCTACAGTCCTTCAGCCTTACCTGTCTACAGTCCTTCAGCCTTACCTGTCTACAGTCCTTCAGCCTTACCTGTCTACAATTCCTAATTTTCAGTTTATGTTGCTATCTTCTCTTTCTCTCTGTTCTCCTCTTCCCCCAGTCTACAGTCCTTCTCTCCGTGCCTCCTAGATCTGGAGTCCGTCTGTCTAACAGTCCCTGTCCATCTGTCTAATAGTCCCTGTCCATCTGTCTAATAGTCCCTGTCCATCTGTCTAACAGTCCCTGTCCGTCTGTCTAACAGTCCCTGTCCGTCTGTCTAATAGTCCATCTGTCTAATAGTCCGTCTGTCTAACAGTCCCTGTCCGTCTGTCTAACAGTCCTGTCTGTCTGTCTAATAGTCCGTCTGTCTAACAGTCCTGTATGTCTGTCTAACAGTCCTGTCTGTCTGTCTAACAGTCCTGTCTGTCTGTCTAACAGTCCCTGTCTGTCTGTCTAACAGTCCCTGTCCGTCTGTCTAATAGTCCCTGTCTGTCTGTCTAACAGTCCTGTCTGTCTGTCTGTCTAATAGTCCGTCTGTCTAATAGTCCGTCTGTCTAATAGTCCCTGTCTGTCTAACAGTCCTTGTCTGTCTGTCTAACAGTCCCTGTCTGTCTGTCTAACAGTCCCTGTCTGTCTGTCTAACAGTCCCTGTCTGTCTGTCTAACAGTCCCTGTCCGTCTGTCTAATCCCTGTCCGTCTGTCTAATAGTCCCTGTCTGTCTAACAGTCCTGTCTGTCTGTCTAATAGTCTGTCTTTCTGTCTGTCTGTCTGTCTGTCTGTCTGTCTGTCTGTCTGTCTGTCTGTCTGTCTGTCTGTCTGTCTGTCTGTCTGTCTGTCTGTCTGTCTGTCTGTCTGTCTGTCTGTCTGTCTGTCTGTCTGTCTGTCTGTCTGTCTGTCTAATAGTCCGTCTGTCTAACAGTCCCTGTCCGTCTGTCTAATAGTCCCTGTCTGTCTGTCTGTCTGTCTGTCTGTCTAACAGTCCTGTCCGTCTGTCTAATAGTCTGTCTGTCTTATAGTCCGTCTGTCTAATAGTCTGTCTGTCTAATAGTCCGTCTGTCTAACAGTCCCTGTCCATCTGTCTAATAGTCCCTGTCCGTCTGTCTAATAGTCCCTGTCCGTCTGTCTAACAGTCCTGTCCGTCTGTCTAACAGTCCCTGTCTGTCTGTCTAACAGTCCCTGTCCATCTGCCTAATAGTCCCTGTCCGTCTGTCTAATAGTCCCTGTCCGTCTGTCTAACAGTCCTGTCCGTCTGTCTAACAGTCCCTGTCTGTCTGTCTAACAGTCCCTGTCCGTCTGTCTAACAGTCCTGTCTGTCTGTCTGTCTGTCTGTCTGTCTGTCTGTCTGTCTGTCTGTCTGTCTGTCTGTCTGTCTGTCTGTCTGTCTGTCTGTCTGTCTGTCTGTCTGTCTGTCTGTCTGTCTGTCTGTCTGTCTGTCTGTCTCCTTGACCTCTCCTATCCTCTGTTTCTGTTATTTTACTCCTCTTCTCTTTCTCTCCTGTCTCTCCTCCATCTCCTTCTAGAACTCTGCTCACTCTGTCATTCTCTCTCTAGCCAGTTCTCTCCTGTCTCTCCTCCATCTCCTTCTAGAACTCTGCTCACTCTGTCATTCTCTCTCTAGCCAGTTCTCTCCTGTCTCTCCTCCATCTCCTTCTAGAACTCTGCTCACTCTGTCATTCTCTCTAGCCAGTTCTCTCTGTTCTCTCCTCCATCTCCTTCTAGAACTCTGCTCACTCTGTCATTCTCTCTCTAGCCAGTTCTCTCCTGTCTCTCCTCCATCTCCTTCTAGAACTCTGCTCACTCTGTCATTCTCTCTCTAGCCAGTTCTCTCCTGTCTCTCCTCCATCTCCTTCTAGAACTCTGCTCACTCTGTCATTCTCTCTCTAGCCAGTTCTCTCTGTTCTCTCCTCCATCTCCTTCTAGAACTCTGCTCACTCTGTCATTCTCTCTCTAGCCAGTTCTCTCTGTTCTCTCCTCCATCTCCTTCTAGAACTCTGCTCACTCTGTCATTCTCTCTCTAGCCAGTTCTCTCTGTTCTCTCCTCCATCTCCTTCTAGAACTCTGCTCACTCTGTCATTCTCTCTCTAGCCAGTTCTCTCCTGTCTCTCCTCCATCTCCTTCTAGAACTCTGCTCACTCTGTCATTCTCTCTCTAGCCAGTTCTCTCCTGTCTCTCCTCCATCTCCTTCTAGAACTCTGCTCACTCTGTCATTCTCTCTCTAGCCAGTTCTCTCTGTTCTCTCCTCCATCTCCTTCTAGAACTCTGCTCACTCTGTCATTCTCTCTCTAGCCAGTTCTCTCCTGTCTCTCCTCCATCTCCTTCTAGAACTCTGCTCACTCTGTCATTCTCTCTCTAGCCAGTTCTCTCTGTTCTCTCCTCCATCTCCTTCTAGAACTCTGCTCACTCTGTCATTCTCTCTCTAGCCAGTTCTCTCCTGTCTCTCCTCCATCTCCTTCTAGAACTCTGCTCACTCTGTCATTCTCTCTCTAGCCAGTTCTCTCCTGTCTCTCCTCCATCTCCTTCTAGAACTCTGCTCACTCTGTCATTCTCTCTCTAGCCAGTTCTCTCTGTTCTCTCCTCCATCTCCTTCTAGAACTCTGCTCACTCTGTCATTCTCTCTCTAGCCAGTTCTCTCTGTTCTCTCCTCCATCTCCTTCTAGAACTCTGCTCACTCTGTCATTCTCTCTCTAGCCAGTTCTCTCTGTTCTCTCCTCCATCTCCTTCTAGAACTCTGCTCACTCTGTCATTCTCTCTCTAGCCAGTTCTCTCTGTTCTCTCCTCCATCTCCTTCTAGAACTCTGCTCACTCTGTCATTCTCTCTCTAGCCAGTTCTCTCTGTTCTCTCCTCCATCTCCTTCTAGAACTCTGCTCACTCTGTCATTCTCTCTCTAGCCAGTTCTCTCCTGTCTCTCCTCCATCTCCTTCTAGAACTCTGCTCACTCTGTCATTCTCTCTCTAGCCAGTTCTCTCTGTTCTCTCCTCCATCTCCTTCTAGAACTCTGCTCACTCTGTCATTCTCTCTCTAGCCAGTTCTCTCTGTTCTCTCCTCCATCTCCTTCTAGAACTCTGCTCACTCTGTCATTCTCTCTCTAGCCAGTTCTCTCCTGTCTCTCCTCCATCTCCTTCTAGAACTCTGCTCACTCTGTCATTCTCTCTCTAGCCAGTTCTCTCCTGTCTCTCCTCCATCTCCTTCTAGAACTCTGCTCACTCTGTCATTCTCTCTCTAGCCAGTTCTCTCTGTTCTCTCCTCCATCTCCTTCTAGAACTCTGCTCACTCTGTCATTCTCTCTCTAGCCAGTTCTCTCCTGTCTCTCCTCCATCTCCTTCTAGAACTCTGCTCACTCTGTCATTCTCTCTCTAGCCAGTTCTCTCTGTTCTCTCCTCCATCTCCTTCTAGAACTCTGCTCACTCTGTCATTCTCTCTCTAGCCAGTTCTCTCCTGTCTCTCCTCCATCTCCTTCTAGAACTCTGCTCACTCTGTCATTCTCTCTCTAGCCAGTTCTCTCCTGTCTCTCCTCCATCTCCTTCTAGAACTCTGCTCACTCTGTCATTCTCTCTCTAGCCAGTTCTCTCTGTTCTCTCCTCCATCTCCTTCTAGAACTCTGCTCACTCTGTCATTCTCTCTCTAGCCAGTTCTCTCCTGTCTCTCCTCCATCTCCTTCTAGAACTCTGCTCACTCTGTCATTCTCTCTCTAGCCAGTTCTCTCCTGTCTCTCCTCCATCTCCTTCTAGAACTCTGCTCACTCTGTCATTCTCTCTCTAGCCAGTTCTCTCTGTTCTCTCCTCCATCTCCTTCTAGAACTCTGCTCACTCTGTCATTCTCTCTCTAGCCAGTTCTCTCCTGTCTCTCCTCCATCTCCTTCTAGAACTCTGCTCACTCTGTCATTCTCTCTCTAGCCAGTTCTCTCTGTTCTCTCCTCCATCTCCTTCTAGAACTCTGCTCACTCTGTCATTCTCTCTCTAGCCAGTTCTCTCTGTTCTCTCCTCCATCTCCTTCTAGAACTCTGCTCACTCTGTCATTCTCTCTCTAGCCAGTTCTCTCTGTTCTCTCCTCCATCTCCTTCTAGAACTCTGCTCACTCTGTCATTCTCTCTCTAGCCAGTTCTCTCTGTTCTCTCCTCCATCTCCTTCTAGAACTCTGCTCACTCTGTCATTCTCTCTCTAGCCAGTTCTCTCTGTTCTCTCCTCCATCTCCTTCTAGAACTCTGCTCACTCTGTCATTCTCTCTCTAGCCAGTTCTCTCCTGTCTCTCCTCCATCTCCTTCTAGAACTCTGCTCACTCTGTCATTCTCTCTCTAGCCAGTTCTCTCTGTTCTCTCCTCCATCTCCTTCTAGAACTCTGCTCACTCTGTCATTCTCTCTCTAGCCAGTTCTCTCCTGTCTCTCCTCCATCTCCTTCTAGAACTCTGCTCACTCTGTCATTCTCTCTCTAGCCAGTTCTCTCTGTTCTCTCCTCCATCTCCTTCTAGAACTCTGCTCACTCTGTCATTCTCTCTCTAGCCAGTTCTCTCCTGTCTCTCCTCCATCTCCTTCTAGAACTCTGCTCACTCTGTCATTCTCTCTCTAGCCAGTTCTCTCTGTTCTCTCCTCCATCTCCTTCTAGAACTCTGCTCACTCTGTCATTCTCTCTCTAGCCAGTTCTCTCTGTTCTCTCCTCCATCTCCTTCTAGAACTCTGCTCACTCTGTCATTCTCTCTCTAGCCAGTTCTCTCCTGTCTCTCCTCCATCTCCTTCTAGAACTCTGCTCACTCTGTCATTCTCTCTCTAGCCAGTTCTCTCTGTTCTCTCCTCCATCTCCTTCTAGAACTCTGCTCACTCTGTCATTCTCTCTCTAGCCAGTTCTCTCTGTTCTCTCCTCCATCTCCTTCTAGAACTCTGCTCACTCTGTCATTCTCTCTCTAGCCAGTTCTCTCCTGTCTCTCCTCCATCTCCTTCTAGAACTCTGCTCACTCTGTCATTCTCTCTCTAGCCAGTTCTCTCTGTTCTCTCCTCCATCTCCTTCTAGAACTCTGCTCACTCTGTCATTCTCTCTCTAGCCAGTTCTCTCTGTTCTCTCCTCCATCTCCTTCTAGAACTCTGCTCACTCTGTCATTCTCTCTCTAGCCAGTTCTCTCTGTTCTCTCCTCCATCTCCTTCTAGAACTCTGCTCACTCTGTCATTCTCTCTCTAGCCAGTTCTCTCCTGTCTCTCCTCCATCTCCTTCTAGAACTCTGCTCACTCTGTCATTCTCTCTCTAGCCAGTTCTCTATGTTCTCTCCTCCATCTCCTTCTAGAACTCTGCTCACTCTGTCATTCTCTCTCTAGCCAGTTCTCTCTGTACTCTCCTCCATCTCCTTCTAGAACTCTGCTCACTCTGTCATTCTCTCTCTAGCCAGTTCTCTCCTGTCTCTCCTCCATCTCCTTCTAGAACTCTGCTCACTCTGTCATTCTCTCTCTAGCCAGTTCTCTCCTGTCTCTCCTCCATCTCCTTCTAGAACTCTGCTCTGTCATTCTCTCTAGCCAGTTCTCTCCTGTCTCTCCTCCATCTCCTTCTAGAACTCTGCTCACTCTGTCATTCTCTCTCTAGCCAGTTCTCTCCTGTCTCTCATCCATCTCCTTCTAGAACTCTGCTCACTCTGTCATTCTCTCTCTAGCCAGTTCTCTCCTGTCTCTCCTCCATCTCCTTCTAGAACTCTGCTCTGTCATTCTCTCTAGCCAGTTCTCTCCTGTCTCTCCTCCATCTCCTTCTAGAACTCTGCTCACTCTGTCATTCTCTCTCTAGCCAGTTCTCTCCTGTCTCTCCTCCATCTCCTTCTAGAACTCTGCTCACTCTGTCATTCTCTCTCTAGCCAGTTCTCTCCTGTCTCTCCTCCATCTCCTTCTAGAACTCTGCTCACTCTGTCATTCTCTCTCTAGCCAGTTCTCTCCTGTCTCTCCTCCATCTCCTTCTAGAACTCTGCTCACTCTGTCATTCTCTCTCTAGCCAGTTCTCTCCTGTCTCTCCTCCATCTCCTTCTAGAACTCTGCTCACTCTGTCATTCTCTCTCTAGCCAGTTCTCTCCTGTCTCTCCTCCATCTCCTTCTAGAACTCTGCTCACTCTGTCATTCTCTCTCTAGCCAGTTCTCTCTGTTCTCTCCTCCATCTCCTTCTAGAACTCTGCTCACTCTGTCATTCTCTCTCTAGCCTGTTCTCTCTGTTCTCTCCTCCATCTCCTTCTAGAACTCTGCTCACTCTGTCATTCTCTCTCTAGCCAGTTCTCTCTTTTCTCTCCTCCATCTCCTTCTAGAACTCTGCTCACTCTGTCATTCTCTCTCTAGCCAGTTCTCTCCTGTCTCTCCTCCATCTCCTTCTAGAACTCTGCTCTGTCATTCTCTCTAGCCAGTTCTCTCCTGTCTCTCCTCCATCTCCTTCTAGAACTCTGCTCACTCTGTCATTCTCTCTCTAGCCAGTTCTCTCCTGTCTCTCCTCCATCTCCTTCTAGAACTCTGCTCACTCTGTCATTCTCTCTCTAGCCAGTTCTCTCCTGTCTCTCCTCCATCTCCTTCTAGAACTCTGCTCACTCTGTCATTCTCTCTCTAGCCAGTTCTCTCTGTTCTCTCCTCCATCTCCTTCTAGAACTCTGCTCACTCTGTCATTCTCTCTCTAGCCAGTTCTCTCTGTTCTCTCCTCCATCTCCTTCTAGAACTCTGCTCACTCTGTCATTCTCTCTCTAGCCAGTTCTCTCCTGTCTCTCCTCCATCTCCTCCTAGAACTCTGCTCACTCTGTCATTCTCTCTCTAGCCAGTTCTCTCTGTTCTCTCCTCCATCTCCTTCTAGAACTCTGCTCACTCTGTCATTCTCTCTCTAGCCAGTTCTCTCCTGTCTCTCCTCCATCTCCTTCTAGAACTCTGTTCACTCTGTCATTCTCTCTCTAGCCAGTTCTCTCTGTTCTCTCCTCCATCTCCTTCTAGAACTCTGCTCACTCTGTCATTCTCTCTCTAGCCAGTTCTCTCCTGTCTCTCCTCCATCTCCTTCTAGAACTCTGCTCACTCTGTCATTCTCTCTCTAGCCAGTTCTCTCCTGTCTCTCCTCCATCTCCTTCTAGAACTCTGCTCACTCTGTCATTCTCTCTCTAGCCAGTTCTCTCTGTTCTCTCCTCCATCTCCTTCTAGAACTCTGCTCACTCTGTCATTCTCTCTCTAGCCAGTTCTCTCTGTTCT
>NW_025745283.1:523343-558343 GCF_021184085.1 Oncorhynchus gorbuscha | reverse complement strand
GAGTTGATGATAACTTGGTTATATATATATATGGGGTACACGTACTGAATTGATGATAACTTGGTTATATATATGGGGTACCAGTACTGAGTTGATGATAACTATATATACACAGAGTACCAGTACTGAGTTGATGATAACTTGGTTATATATATATGGGGTACCAGTACTGAGTTGATGATAACTTGGTTATATACACAGAGTACCAGTACTGAGTTGATGATAACTTGGTTATATATGGGGGTACCAGTACTGAGTTGATGATAACTTGGTTATATATATATGGGGTACCAGTACTGAGTTGATGATAACTATATATACACAGAGTACCAGTACTGAGTTGATGATAACTTGGTTATATATATATGGGGTACCAGTACTGAGTTGATGATAACTTGGTTATATACCCAGAGTACCAGTTGATGATAACTTGGTTATATATATATGGGGTACCAGTACTGAGTTGATGATAACTTGGTTATATATATATATGGGGTACCAGTACTGAGTTGATGATAACTATATATACACAGAGTACCAGTACTGAGTCAATGATAACTATATATACACAGAGTACCAGTACTGAGTTGATGATAACTTGGTTATATATATATGGGGTACCAGTACTGAGTTGATGATAACTTGGTTATATACACAGAGTACCAGTTGATGATAACTTGGTTATATATATATATATGGGGTACCAGTACTGAGTACTGTCTGTCTGTCTGTCTGTCTGTCTGTCTGTCTGTCTGTCTGTCTGTCTGTCTGTCTGTCTGTCTGTCTGTCTGTCTGTCTGTCTGTCTGTCTGTCTGTCTGTCTGTCTGTCTGTCTGTCTGTCTGCCTGCCTGCCTGCCTGCCTGCCTGCCTGCCTGCCTGCCTGCCTGCCTGCCTGCCTGCCTGTCTGTCTGTCTGTCTGTCTGTCTGTCTGTCTGTCTGTCTGTCTGTCTGTCTGTCTGTCTGTCTGTCTGCCTGCCTGTCTGTCTGTCTGTCTGTACAGCATTGGGCCCGTGTGTGTTGGCTACATAGTGAATACTTGTATGAAGCCTATAATAAGACATGACTGTCAGATAGACTGTCAGATAGACTATATAGTGAAGGCTTGGCCTGTTCCCATTGCATTGTATTGGTTGATTTAATCACATCAGTCTATATGTCTGATTTAATCGTATTAGTCTATATAGTTGATTTAATCATATTAGTCTATATGGTTGATTTAATGGTATTAGTCTATATAGTTGATTTAATCATATTAGTCTATATGGTTGATTTAATCGTATTAGTCTGTTATGCAGGTGAATGAGGACCCAAAAGCGACTTGGCGAAAACAGAGTCTTTAATCCAGTAAAGTAAATATTCAATACTCCTAGACAATTCGGAGCGGTAAATAAAGCATAAAGAACAATTCCACTCGTAATGACGAGAACAGACTGGAGACTCGATCATAAACTGTGGGTTGCCTCGGGAAGGCACTTGACCGTAGCAGACTCAGACTGTTATGCAGGTGAATGAGGACCCAAAAGCGACTTGGCGAAAACAGAGTTTTTAATCCAGTAAAGTTACTTTACAAACAAAAGGCATAATACTACTCGTAATGACGAGAACAGACTGGAGACTTGATCAAGAACTGCAGGTTGCCTCGGGAAGGCACTTGAACGTAGCAGACTCAGACACCTGCTCACCACGCAGCATCTGAGGGAAACACGACACGACAGGGCGATACAAAGACACAGCACGGTGAACAATATACAAGGATCCGACAGGACAGAAACGGAAAACAAGGGGAGAAATAGGGACTCTAATCAGGGGAAAAGATAGGGAACAGGTGTGGGAAGACTAAATGATTGATTAGGGGAATAGGAACAGCTGGGAGCAGGAACAGAACGATAGAGAGAAGAGAGAGAGAGAGGGAGAGAGAAAAAGGGGAACGAACCTAAAAAGACCAGCAGGGGGAAAACGAACAGAAGGAAAAGCAAAATGACAAGACAATATAAGACAAAACATGACAGTACCCCCCCACTCACCGAGCGCCTCCTGGCGCACTCGAGGAGGAATCCTGGCGGCAACGGAGGAAATCATCAATCAGTGAACGGTCCAGCACGTCCCGAGATGGAACCCAACTCCTCTCCTCAGGACCGTAACCCTCCCAATCCACTAAGTATTGGTGACCCCGTCCCCGAGAACGCATGTCCATGATCCTACGTACCTTGTAAATAGGTGCGCTCTCGACAAGGACGGGAGGGGGGAAGACGAACGGGGGTGCGAAGAAAGGGCTTGACACAGGAAACATGGAAGACAGGATGGACGCGACGAAGATGTCGCGGAAGAAGCAGTCGCACAGCGACAGGATTGACGACCTGGGAGACACGGAACGGACCAATGAACCGCGGAGTAAACTTACGAGAGGCTGTCGTAAGAGGAAGGTTGCGAGTGGAAAGCCACACTCTCTGGCCGCAACAATACCTAGGACTCTTAATCCTACGTTTATTGGCGGCTCTCACAGTCTGTGCCCTGTAACGGCAAAGTGCAGACCTCACCCTCCTCCAGGTGCGCTCACAACGTTGGACAAACGCTTGAGCGGAGGGAACGCTGGACTCGGCAAGCTGGGATGAGAACAGAGGAGGCTGGTAACCCAGACTACTCTGAAACGGAGATAACCCGGTAGCAGACGAAGGAAGCGAGTTGTGAGCGTATTCTGCCCAGGGGAGCTGTTCTGCCCAAGACGCAGGGTTTCTGAAAGAAAGGCTGCGTAGTATGCGACCAATCGTCTGATTGGCCCTCTCTGCTTGACCGTTAGACTGGGGATGAAACCCGGAAGAGAGACTGACGGACGCACCAATCAAACGACAGAACTCCCTCCAAAACTGTGACGTGAATTGCGGGCCTCTGTCTGAAACGGCGTCTAACGGGAGGCCATGAATTCTGAACACATTCTCGATGATGATTTGTGCCGTCTCCTTAGCGGAAGGAAGTTTAGCGAGGGGAATGAAATGTGCCGCCTTAGAGAACCTATCGACAACCGTAAGAATCACAGTCTTCCCCGCAGACAAAGGCAGACCGGTAATGAAGTCTAGGGCGATGTGAGACCATGGTCGAGAAGGAATGGGGAGCGGTCTGAGACGACCGGCAGGAGGAGAGTTACCTGACTTAGTCTGCGCGCAGTCCGAACAAGCAGCCACGAAACGGCGCGTGTCACGCTCCTGAGTCGGCCACCAAAAGCGCTGGCGAATAGACGCAAGAGTGCCTCGAACACCGGGATGACCAGCTAACTTGGCAGAGTGAGCCCACTGAAGAACAGCCAGACGAGTGGAAACAGGAACGAAAAGAAGGTTACTAGGACAAGCGCACGGCGACGCAGTGTGCGTGAGTGCTTGCTTAACCTGTCTTTCAATTCCCCAGACTGTCAACCCGACAACACGCCCATAAGGAAGAATCCCCTCGGGATCAGTAGAAGCCACAGAAGAACTAAAAAGACGGGATAAGGCATCAGGCTTGGTGTTCTTGCTACCCGGAAAGTAAGAAATCACAAACTCGAAACGAGCGAAAAACAACGCCCAACGAGCTTGACGAGCATTAAGTCGTTTGGCAGAACGGATGTACTCAAGGTTCTTATGGTCTGTCCAAACGACAAAAGGAACGGTCGCCCCCTCCAATCACTGTCGCCATTCGCCTAGGGCTAAGCAGATGGCGAGCAGTTCGCGGTTACCCACATCATAGTTGCGTTCAGATGGCGACAGGCGATGAGAAAAATAAGCGCAAGGATGAACCTTATCGTCAGACTGGAAGCGCTGGGATAGAATGGCTCCCACGCCTACCTCTGAAGCGTCAACCTCGACAATGAATTGTCTAGTGACGTCAGGAGTAACGAGGATAGGAGCGGACGTAAAACGTTCTTTTAGAAGATCAAAAGCTCCCTGGGCGGAACCGGACCACTTAAAACACGTCTTGACAGAAGTAAGAGCTGTGAGAGGGGCAGCAACTTGACCGAAATTACGAAAGAAACGCCGATAGAAATTAGCGAAACCTAGAAAGCGCTGCAACTCGACACGTGACCTTGGAACGGGCCAATCACTGACAGCTTGGACCTTAGCGGAATCCATCTGAATGCCTTCAGCGGAAATAACGGAACCGGGAAAAGTAACGGAGGAGACATGAAAAGAGCACTTCTCAGCCTTCACGTAGAGACAATTCTCTAAAAGGCGCTGTAGAACACGTCGAACGTGCTGAACATGAATCTCGAGTGACGGTGAAAAAATCAGGATATCGTCAAGATAGACAAAAACAAAGATGTTCAGCATGTCTCTCAGAACATCATTAACTAATGCCTGAAAAACAGCTGGCGCATTGGCGAGACCAAACGGCAGAACCCGGTACTCAAAATGCCCTAATGGAGTGTTAAACGCCGTTTTCCACTCGTCCCCCTCTCTGATGCGCACGAGATGGTAAGCGTTACGAAGGTCCAACTTAGTAAAGCACCTGGCTCCCTGCAGAATCTCGAAGGCTGATGACATAAGGGGAAGCGGATAACGATTCTTAACCGTTATGTCATTCAGCCCTCGATAATCCACGCAGGGGCGCAGAGTACCGTCCTTTTTCTTAACAAAAAAAAACCCCGCCCCGGCCGGAGAGGAAGAAGGCACTATGGTACCGGCGTCAAGAGACACAGACAAATAATCCTCGAGAGCCTTACGTTCGGGAGCCGACAGAGAGTATAGTCTACCCTGAGGAGGAGTGGTCCCCGGAAGGAGATCAATACTACAATCATACGACCGGTGAGGAGGAAGGGAGTTGGCTCGGGACCGACTGAAGACCGTGCGCAGATCATGATATTCCTCCGGCACTCCTGTCAAATCGCCAGGTTCCTCCTGAGAAGTGGGGACAGAAGAAACGGGAGGGATGGCAGACATTAAACACTTCACATGACAAGAAACGTTCCAGGATAGGATAGAATTACTAGACCAATTAATAGAAGGATTATGACATACTAGCCAGGGATGACCCAAAACAACAGGTGTAAAAGGTGAACGAAAAATCAAAAAATAAATAGTCTCACTGTGGTTACCAGATACTGTGAGGGTTAAAGGTAGTGTCTCAAATCTGATACTAGGAAGATGACTACCATCTAAGGCGAACATGGGCGTAGGCTTGTCTAACTCTCTGAAAGGAATGTCATGTTTCCGAGCCCATGCTTCGTCCATGAAACAACCCTCAGCCCCAGAGTCTATCAAGGCACTGCATGTAGCACCCGAACCGGTCCAGCGTAGATGGACCGACAAAGTAGTACAGGATCTAGATGGAGAGACCTGAGTAGTAGCGCTCACCAGTAGCCCTCCGCTTACTGATGAGCTCTGGCTTTACTGGACATGAATTAACAAAATGTCCAGCAAGTCCGCAATAGAGGCACAGGCGGTTGGTGATCCTCCGTTCCCTCTCCTTAGTCGAGATGCGAATACCACCCAGCTGCATGGGCTCAGTCTCTGAGCCAGAGGAGGGAGATGGTTGCGATGCGGAGCAGGGAAACACCGTTGACGCGAGCTCTCTTCCACGAGCCTGGTGACGAAGATCTACCCGTCGTTCTATGCGGATGGCGAGAGCAATCAAAGAGTCCACACTTGAAGGAACCTCCCGGGAGAGAATCTCATCTTTAACCACTGCGTGGAGTCCCTCCAGAAAACGAGCGAGCAGCGCCGGCTCGTTCCAGTCACTAGAGGCAGCAAGAGTGCGAAACTCAATAGAGTAATCCGTTATGGATCGATCACCTTGGCATAGGGAAGCCAGGGCCCTAGAAGCCTCCCTACCAAAAACTGAACGGTCAAAAACCCGAATCATCTCCTCTTTAAAGTTCTGGTAATTGTTAGAGCAATCAGCCCTTGCCTCCCAGATAGCTGTGCCCCACTCTCGAGCCCGGCCAGTAAGGAGTGAAATGACGTAAGCAACCCGAGCTCTCTCTCTAGAGTATGTGTTGGGTTGGAGAGAGAACACAATATCACACTGGGTGAGAAAGGAGCGGCACTCCGTGGGCTGCCCGGAGTAGCAAGGTGGGTTATTAACCCTAGGTTCCGGAGGCTCGGCAGGCCAGGAAGTAACAGGTGGCACGAGACGAAGACTCTGGAACTGTCCAGAGAGGTCGGAAACCTGAGCGGCCAGGTTCTCCACGGCATGGCGAGCAGCAGACAATTCCTGCTCGTGTCTGCCGAGCATGGCTCCTTGGATCTCGACGGCAGTGTTACGAGCGTCTGTAGTCGCTGGGTCCATTCTTTGTTTGGATCGTTCTGTTATGCAGGTGAATGAGGACCCAAAAGCGACTTGGCGAAAACAGAGTCTTTAATCCAGTAAAGTAAATATTCAATACTCCTAGACAATTCGGAGCGGTAAATAAAGCATAAAGAACAATTCCACTCGTAATGACGAGAACAGACTGGAGACTCGATCATGTACTGCAGGTTGCCTCGGGAAGGCACTTGACCGTAGCAGACTCAGACACCTGCTCACCACGCAGCATCTGAGGGAAACACGACACGACAGGGCGATACAAAGACACAGCACGGTGAACAATATACAAGGATCCGACAGGACAGAAACGGAAAACAAGGGGAGAAATAGGGACTCTAATCAGGGGAAAAGATAGGGAACAGGTGTGGGAAGACTAAATGATTGATTAGGGGAATAGGAACAGCTGGGAGCAGGAACGGCACGATAGAGAGAAGAGAGAGAGAGAGGGAGAGAGAAAAAGGGGAACGAACCTAAAAAGACCAGCAGGGGGAAAACGAACAGAAGGAAAAGCAAAATGACAAGACAATATAAGACAAAACATGACATTAGTCTATATAGTTGATTTAATCATATTAGTCTATATGGTTGATTTAATCGTATTAGTCTATATGGTTGATTTAATGGTATTAGTCTATATAGTTGATTTAATCATATTAGTCTATATGGTTGATTTAATCATATTAGTCTATATGGTTGATTTAATCATATTAGTCTATATGGTTGATTTAATCATATTAGTCTATATGGTTGATTTAATGGTATTAGTCTATATGGTTGATTTAATCACATTAGTCTATATGACTTGTTACTTCCGGCGCCGACTGAGATGGCCGCCTCGCTTCGCGTTCCTAGGAAACTATGCAGTTTTTTGTTTTTTTACGTGTTATTTCTTACATTAGTACCCCAGGTCATCTTAGGTTTCATTACATACAGTCGAGAAGAACTACTGAATATAAGATCAGCGTCAACTCACCATCAGTACGACCAAGAATATGTTTTCCGCGACGCGGATCCTGTGTTCTGCCTTACAAACAGGACAACGGAATGGATCGCATGCAGCGACCCAAGAAAACGACTCCGAAAAAGAGGGAAACGTAGCGGTCTTCTGGTCAGACTCCGAACAAGGGCACATCGCGCACCACTCCCCAGCATTCTTCTTGCCAATGTCCAGTCTCTTGACAACAAGGTTGACGAAATCTGAGCAAGGGTAGCATTCCAGAGGGACATCAGAGACTGCAACATTCTCTGCTTCACGGAAACATGGCTTACTGGGAAGATGCTATCCGGGGCGGTGCAGCCAACGGGTTTCTCCACGCATCGCGCCGACAGAAACAAACATCTTTCTGGTAAGAAGAGTGGTGGGGGCGTATGCCTCATGACTAACGAGACATGGTGTGATGAAGGAAACATACAGGAACTCAAATCCTTCTGTTCACCTGATTTAGAATTCCTCACAATCAAATGTAGACCGCATTATCTTCCAAGAGAATTCTCTTCGATTATAATCACAGCCGTATATATCCCCCCCCCCAAGCAGACACATCGATGGCTCTGAACGAACTTTATTTAACTCTTTGCAAACTGGAAACCATGTATCCGGAAGCTGCATTCATTGTAGCTGGGGATTTTAACAAAGCTAATCTGAAAACAAGACTCCCTAAACCCTGGATCATTGTTACTCTAACTTCCGCGACGCATATAAGGCCCTGCCCCGCCCCCCCTTTCGGAAAAGCTGACCACGACTCCATTTTGTTGATCCCTGCCTACAGGCAGAAACTAAAACAAGAGGCTCCCACGCTGAGGTCTGTCCAACGCTGGTCAGACCAAGCTGACTCCACACTCCAAGACTGCTTCCATCACGTGGACTGGGATATGTTTCGTATTGCGTCAGATAAAAATATTGAAGAATACGCTGATTCGGTGTGCGAGTTCATTAGAATGTGCGTCGATGATGTCGTTCCCATAGCAACGATAAAAACATTCCCTAACCAGAAACCGTGGATTGATGGCAGCATTCGCGTGAAACTGAAAGCGCGAACCACTGCTTTTAATCAGGGCAAGGTGTCTGGCAACATGACTGAATACAAACAGTGCAGCTATTCCCTCCGCAAGGCTATTAAACAAGCTAAGCGTCAGTATAGAGACAAAGTGGAATCTCAATTCAACGGCTCAGACACAAGAGGCATGTGGCAGGGTCTACAGGAAGAAACCCAGCCCAGTCACAGACCAGGATGTCTTGCTCCCAGGCAGACTAAATAACTTTTTTGCCCGCTTTGAGGACAATACAGTGCCACTGACACGGCCTGCAACGAAAACATGCGGTCTCTCCTTCACTGCAGACGAGGTGAGTAAGACATTTAAACGTGTTAACCCTCGCAAGGCTGCAGGCCCAGAAGGCATCCCCAGCCGCGCCCTCAGAGCATGCGCAGACCAGCTGGCCGGTGTGTTTACGGACATATTCAATCAATCCCTATACCAGTCTGCTGTTCCCACATGCTTCAAGAGGGCCACCATTGTTCCTGTTCCCAAGAAAGCTAAGGTAACTGAGCTAAACGACTACCGCCCCGTAGCACTCACTTCCGTCATCATGAAGTGCTTTGAGAGACTAGTCAAGGACCATATCACCTCCACTCTACCTGACACCCTAGACCCACTCCAATTTGCTTACCGCCCAAATAGGTCCACAGACGATGCAATCTCAACCACACTGCCCTAACCCACCTGGACAAGAGGAATACCTATGTGAGAATGCTGTTCATCGACTACAGCTCGGCATTCAACACCATAGTACCCTCCAAGCTCGTCATCAAGCTCGAGACCCTGGGTCTCGACCCCGCCCTGTGCAACTGGGTACTGGACTTCCTGACGGGCCGCCCCCAGGTGGTGAGGGTAGGTAACAACATATCCTCCCCACTGATCCTCAACACGGGGGCCCCACAAGGGTGCGTTCTGAGCCCTCTCCTGTACTCCCTGTTCACCCACGACTGCGTGGCCATGCACGCCTCCAACTCAATCATCAAGTTTGCGGACGACACAACAGTGGTAGGCTTGATTACCAACAATGACGAGACGGCCTACAGGGAGGAGGTGAGGGCCCTTGGAGTGTGGTGTCAGGAAAATAACCTCACACTCAACGTCAACAAAACTAAGGAGATGATTGTGGACTTCAGGAAACAGCAGAGGGAACACCCCCCTATCCACATCGATGGAACAGTAGTGGAGAGGGTAGCAAGTTTTAAGTTCCTCGGCATACACATCACAGACAAACTGAATTGGTCCACTCACACTGATACGGCAACTGCTCCGCCCTCAACCGTAAGGCTCTCCAGAGGGTAGTGAGGTCTGCACAACGCATCACCGGGGGCAAACTACCTGCTCTCCAGGACACCTACACCACCCGATGTTACAGGAAGGCCATAAAGATCATCAAGGACATCAACCATCCGAACCACTGCCTGTTCACCCCGCTATCATCCAGAAGGCGAGGTCAGTACAGGTGCATCAAAGCTGGGACCGACAGACTGAAAAACAGCTTCTATCTCAAGGCCATCAGACTGTTAAACAGCCACCACTAACATTGAGTGGCTGCTGCCAACACACTGTCATTGACACTGACCCAACTCCAGCCACTTTAATAATGGGAATTGATGGGAAATGATGTAAATATATCACTAGCCACTTTAAACAATGCTACCTTATATAATGTACTTACCCTACATTATTCATCTCATATGCATATGTATATACTGTACTCTACATCATCGACTGCATCCTTATGTAACACATGTATCACTAGCCACTTTAACTATGCCACTTTGTTTACTTTGTCTACATACTCATCTCATATGTATATACTGTACTCGATACTATCTACTGTATGCTGCTCTGTACCATCACTCATTCATATATCCTTATGTACATATTCTTTATCCCCTTACACTGTGTATAAGACAGTAGTTTTGGAATTGTTAGTTAGATTACTTGTTGGTTATCACTGCATTGTCGGAACTAGAAACACAAGCATTTCGCTACACTCGCATTAACATCTGCTAACCATGTGTATGTGACAAATAAAATTTGATTTGATTTGATTTGACTGATTTAATCACATTAGTCTATATGACTGATTTAATCACATTAGTCTATATGATTGATTTAATGGTATTAGTCTATATGAATGATTTAATCGTATTAGTCTATATGGTTGATTTAATCGTATTAGTCTATATGACTGATTTAATGGTATTAGTCTATATGGTTGATTTAATCGTATTAGTCTATATGGTTGATTTAATCGTATTAGTCTATATGGTTGATTTAATCACATTAGTCTATATGGTTGATTTAATCACATTAGTCTATATGGTTGATTTAATCAGAGGCAGCTGTCTATCGTTCTAAAGTAGTGGACTATATAGGGAATAGGGTCTGGTCTAAAGTAGTGCACTATATATGGAATAGGGCTCTGGTCTAAAGTAGTGCACTATATAGGGAATAGGGTCTGGTCTAAAGTAGTGCACTATATATGGAATAGGGCTCTGGTCTAAAGTAGTGCACTATATAGGGAATGGGCCTCTGGTCTAAAGTAGTGCACTATATAGGGAATAGGGCTCTGGTCTAAAGTAGTGCACTATATAGGGAATAGGGCTCCATTTGGAACACAACCCTATTATTTATTTGAGCTAAGGACACTACTTAAACAGTATAATCCTGAAACTGCCACGTTCCCCCGTCCCAGCCCTTTACAGCTCTGTGTTAGGGGGGGTTTGGGAGATAGCAGTAGGATGCTAATGGTTTCTGTGCAGCGGCGGTCTAGCGGGAGTATCATCAAGAACCCTTCTGCCTGCTATTGTGATGTACACTGTGGAATGGCCCTGGCTGACTGGCTGGGGATTGTGATTCTCATCAGAGTGGCAGACTGCTACAGCGGGCTAGCGTAGCGCCAACACACACACACACACACACACACACACACACACACACACACACACACACACACACACACACACACACACACACACACACACACACACACACACACACACACACACACACACACACACACACACACACACACACACACACACACACACAAAGACTAGGCTAGCAGTTGAGTGTGGCAGGGGCTGGCATTAAATGCTAATAGCAGAGAGCAGCTGACAGAGACCAGAGTAATTATTCTCCAACATTACATCTACAGCACAACGCCTGGCCTGCAGACCTGGGTTCATATAGTATTTGTTGCATTTCAACAACAACGTTCTTCTGTGTGAATCTCAGTACTTCAGCATAACGTTGACTGCAGGTTTCCTCATGGTCCTGTTTAAAGTCAAGTTCTCAGAACATTAAAACCACAAGAAAACATTACAATGTTATTTAAAAATATATACATTCTGTTCTCAGCGTCAACCAATCTCTCTCCTCTATATTGTTAAGTGGTTTCAGGTGTGATGGCCATGCCCACACCTGATCTTAATGAGCACTTGTTTCCATTGAAATGGGGTCTGTTTGAACACCAATGAACAGCTGTGTATGAGTTAAACCTGGCATGCTCCATCTAGTGGACTAATGCCATGAATAGTTAACAGACGGTCGTAGGTTCAAATCTCACTAAATACCATACTATTATACATGTTTTAACCTAGCCGTGTTATTATAACATGTTTTAACCTAGCCGTGTTATTATAACATGTTTTAACCTAGCCGTGTTATTATAACATGTTTTAACCTAGCCGTGTTATTATAACATGTTTTAACCTAGCCGTGTTATTATAACATGTTTTAACCTAGCCGTGTTATTATAACATGTTTTAACCTAGCCGTGTTATTATAGCATGTTTTAACCTAGCCGTGTTATTATTGTCACGCCTTGGTCATTGTATTTTGTGTTGTTGTTATATGTTTGGGTAGGCCAGGGTGTGACATGGGTTTTTATGTTGTTTTTCGTATCGGGGTTTGTAGTATTTGGGATCGCGGCTGTTTAGGGGTGTTGTATAGGCTTGGCTGCCTGAGGCGATTCTCAATTGGAGTCAGGTGCTTATCGTTGTCTCTGATTGGGAACCGTATTTAGGCAGCCTGAGTTCGCTTTGTATTTTGTGGGTGTTTGTACCTGTCTCTGTGTAGTAGTCACCAGATAGGCTGTAATTAGTTTCACGGTCCGTTCTGTTGTTTTTGTATTTAGATTCAGTTATTTTCATGTACCGCGTTTTCATTTATTAAAGGCATGAGTAACCTATACGCTGCATTTCGGTCCTACTCTCTTCATTCAACAGACGAACGCCGTTAAAATTATAACATGTTTTAACCTAGCCGTGTTATTATAACATGTTTTAACCTAGCCGTGTTATTATAACATGTTTTAACCTAGCCGTGTTATTATACATGTTTTAACCTAGCCGTGTTATTATAGCATGTTTTAACCTAGCCGTGTTATTATAACATGTTTTAACCTAGCCGTGTTATTATAGCATGTTTTAACCTAGCCATGTTTTATTATTATAACATGTTTTAACCTAGCCGTGTTATTATAACATGTTTTAACCTAGCCGTGTTATTATAGTTTTTATTATAGCATGTTTTAACCTAGCCGTGTTATTATAACATGTTTTAACCTAGCCGTGTTATTATAACATGTTTTAACCTAGCCGTGTTATTATAACATGTTTTAACCTAGCCGTGTTATTATAACATGTTTTAACCTAGCCGTGTTATTATAACATGTTTTAACCTAGCCGTGTTATTATAACATGTTTTAACCTAGCCGTGTTATTATAACATGTTTTAACCTAGCCGTGTTATTATAGCATGTTTTAACCTAGCCGCGTTATTATAACATGTTTTAACCTAGCCGTGTTATTATAACATGTTTTAACCTAGCCGTGTTATTATAACATGTTTTAACCTATGTTTTAACCGTTATTATAACATGTTTTAACCTAGCCGTGTTATTATAACATGTTTTAACCTAGCCGTGTTATTATAACATGTTTTAACCTAGCCCTGTTATTATAACATGTTTTAACCTAGCCGTGTTATTATAACATGTTTTAACCTAGTTATTATAACATGTTTTAACCTAGCCGTGTTATTATAACATGTTTTAACCTAGCCGTGTTATTATAACATGTTTTAACCTAGCCGTGTTATTATAACATGTTTTAACCTAGCCATGTTATTATAGCATGTTTTCAGAACAGTTTTAAAAAGATTCTGTTCTACCGGTTATGAATCTTTGGCTTCGTTCCCAGAACCAATGGTAAACCAACTTCCAAGGAACCAAATGTGCTCACTGTGTCCATATATGAACTGATGTAACTGTGGGATCTGGATCAACATCTCAAGAGCAGATGACAATGGAAATATACTATATATCAACTGGGATTTGATTGGATGTTCCTGTCTGCCTGTAATCTTATTCCTGGGTGGAATTGAAAGATAGGGAGACAGCGACAGAGGAGGGAAAGAGAGGGGAGAGAGGATAGAGAGAGACAGAGAGAGAGAGAGAGAGAGAGAGAGAGAGAGAGGAGAGGGAGCAGACTGCAGGAGGTTAACAACTGGTCAGGGGTCAGGGATTAGACTTTCAGGAGGACAGAATGATGGGCTGGCTCTGAAGAAAATGTTTTTTCTGTGTTTGTGGTTGTGGTTATACCTGAGTAGAAGTGAAAGATAGAGAGAGAGAGAGAAAGGGAGAGAGAGAGAGAGAGAGAGAGAGAGAGAGAGAGAGAGAGAGAGAGAGAGAGAGAGAGAGAGAGAGAGAGAGAGAGAGAGAGAGAGAGAGAGAGAGAGAGAGAGAGAGAGAGAGAGAGATAGAAAGAAAGAGGGAGAGAGAAAGAGGGAGAGAGAGAGGGAGCAATAGAGAGAGAAGTGGCGAGGGAGAAATCTTAAGGAAAGCTTTGACTATGTACAGACTAAGTGAGCATAGCCTTGCTATTGAGAAAGGCTGCCGTAGGCAGACCTGGCTCTCAAGAGAAGACAGGCTATGTGCACACTGCCCACAAAATGAGGTGCAAACTGAGCTGCACTTCCTGACCTCCTGTCAAATGTATGACCATATGAGAGACACATATTTCCCTCAGATGACACAGATCCACAAAGAATTTGAAAACAAATCTTAATTTTGATAAACTCCCATATCTACTGGGTGAAATACCACAGTGCCATCACAGTAGCAAGATGTGTGACCTGTTGCCACAAGAAAAGGTCAACCAGTGAAGAACAAACCCCATTGTAAATACAACCCATATTTATGTTTATTAAAAAATGTTGTACTTTATTATATTACAACACTGTAAATAGACATAATATGACATTTGAAATGTCTTTATTCTTTTGGAACTTCTGTGAGTGTAATGTTTAGTGTTCATTTTTTATTGTTTATTTCACATTTGTTTATTATCTATTTCACTTGCTTTGGCAATGTAAACATATGTTTCCATGCCAATAAAGACCTTAAATTGAAATTGAATCGTGAAAGAGACCGAGAGATACAGAATGAACAGACGGACAGACAGTAGAAGGTTAACAACTGGTAGAGGTCAGGGGTCAGGGATGAGACTTTCTGGAGAACATAATGATGGTGTAGGAGTGAGCTGGGCTGGCTGGCTCTTTGAAGAAAATGACTTTTCTGTGTTTAGTGTCTGTGTGTGGTTGGGTGCGTGTGTGCATGTGTGTGTGTGTGTGTGGGGGGGGGGGGGGGGGTCACAATTACGCCATCACTGGTCACGAGTGGCTGCCTCACCAGCCCCAGCCAGGAACACAGAGGATGATGGGAGGGATGGAGGTAGTGGTCAGAAGGTCTGCTGGTAATGTGTCTGTTTGGGAGACGAGGGTAGCCAGGCAACGGTGACAAGACGCAATGTGTCATCTTTCCTAACAACTTTCTGTACTCTCTCTCTCTCATCCTGTCTCTGTCATTCTCCTCATCCTGCCTCTCTTATAATGTCTTATCCTCTGCAGCAGAGGTCTGGGTCTTCCTTTCCTGTGGCAGTCCTCATGAGAGCCAGTTTCATTATTGCACTTGATGATTTTTGCGACTGTACTTTCAAAGTTCTTGAAATGTTTCCTGGACTGACTTACTTTCATGTCTTAAGGCAGTGATGGACTGTCGTTTCTCTTTGCTTATTTGAGCTGTTTCTACCAAATAGGTCTGACTTCTGTGTACCACCCCTACCTTGTCACAACACACCTGATTGGCTCAAACACATTAAGAAGGAAAGAAATTATACAAACAAACTTTTAAGAAGGCACACCGGTTAATTGAAGTGCATTCCAGGTGAAGTGCAGACCTCATGAAGCTGGTTGAGAGAATGCCAAGAGTGTGCAAAGCTGTCATCAAGGAAAAGGGGGGCTTTTTTGAAGAATCTCAAATTGTTGATGGAATTTATAGGTTTAATTGAATGACTTGAATATCCCACCCTGAAGCCATATAAGTGTATGAAATTGATTAGAATCATAAAAGTATCATTAATAATGTGTGTAGTTTTTGTCAGAATTAGTATCTTCAACACAGACTGTCTGAGCAAAATTCGGTGCCGACCTGACTAGAGATTTGGGAGAGGACAGGGAGTACGTCTCAAGGTCAAGGTCTCCCTAATCTCTGTCGGCTGGGTAGTGAGACAGCATGTGCGTAGGATACCTTTTGATCTTCTGTTTGTATGGAAGTATGTGTGTAGGATATCTACTGTTTGTGTGTAAGTATGTGTGTAGGATACCTACTGTTTGTGTGGAAGTATATGTGTAGGATACCTAATGTTTGTGTCGAAGGATGTGTGTAGGATATCTACTGTTTGTGTGGAAGTATATGTGTAGGATACCTAATGTTTGTGTGGAAGGATGTGTGTAGGATATCTACTGTTTGTGTGGAAGTATATGTGTAGGATACCTAATGTTTGTGTCGAAGGATGTGTGTAGGATATCTACTGTTTGTGTGGAAGTATATGTGTAGGATACCTAATGTTTGTGTCGAAGGATGTGTGTAGGATATCTACTGTTTGTGTGGAAGTATATGTGTAGGATACCTAATGTTTGTGTGGAAGGATGTGTGTAGGATATCTACTGTTTGTGTGGAAGTATATGTGTAGGATACCTAATGTTTGTGTGGAAGGATGTGTGTAGGATATCTACTGTTTGTGTGGAAGTATATGTGTAGGATACCTAATGTTTGTGTGGAAGTATATGTGTAGGATACCTAATGTTTGTGTGGAAGGATGTGTGTAGGATATCTACTGTTTGTGTGGAAGTATATGTGTAGGATACCTAATGTTTGTGTGGAAGGATGTGTGTAGGATATCTACTGTTTGTGTGGAAGTATGTGTGTAGGATACCTAATGTTTGTGTGGAAGGATGTGCGCAGCTATAAAATGGATGTCTTTGTATTCTTGCTTTCAGAACGTTCCCGTGAATAAACCTTATTGACTATCATAGTTGGGCCTCTGTCTGTTTCATTTCAATCAGTATCTTACAAATCCTGATTTAGCAGACTGAGTAGTTTATCTGAATTGGTTTATGAACATTGAGAACATAATTATCTTGACAATTTGGTCCTTCGGAGCCGGATCACAATACCTCCCTCTGTCGTCCCAAGGAACTGCTGAAAACCGTACACGGGCGCATCCAGGATCCGTATGACAAAGACCTGACCTCTGAACTGAGGCTTTATTTCAGGCCAGTGGTGAACTGGTACACGACAGAGGTGGTGACGAGATCCAACCAACATCGCTTTTCCCAGTCTTCAAGACAAGGTCAGTAATCTTTATTCACGAATTTGGGGGAATGATTTAAGATATAGGAGACTTTTACTTTGTGTATTAGCAAGGAATCGATTGAGGGAGCAGGTCCGCAATGACCTGAGGTATATGTGCACCACCATAAATAAAAATAGCTTAATAATTGAGGTCTATGAGGAATGGGCGAAAGGTTATTTGAGGGATGGCCGAGAGGTTATTTGCAAGGGATATAAATAGGTGCTGTGAGATAGGACGGGGGTTTTGTATAAACAGGATAACTTAACATGTAGTATTGGCCATAGATCCAATTCAAAAGACATACCTAAATAAAATCCTAAAGTGTGAGGGTATTGCTAAGGTTTATGAGAGAGGACGGTAATTCTATGCCAACAAATAACGTAAATGGTCAATTAACAAAAATGAATGAGCCATAGATCCGATTCAGAAGACAATACTGAAATAAAGTCCAAAACGGAGAAGAGGCGAGAGATTTAAAGTAAACGAAACGCGGTGACCACCTAATTATAGATCTAATATATCATCCTGATGCCCACTACAGAGGACATTTAATAACATCCTGATGTCCACTACAGAGGACATTTAATAACATCCTGATGTCCACTACAGAGGACATTTAATAACATCCTGATGTCCACTACAGAGGACATTTAATAAAATCCTGATGCCCACTACAGAGGACATGTATTAATGTCCTGATGTCCACTACAGAGGACATTTAATAACATCCTGATGTCCACTACAGAGGACATTTAATAACATCCTGATGTCCACTACAGAGGACATTTAATAACATCCTGATGCCCACTACAGAGGACATTTAATAATATATATAATATATATAATAATATAATAATATAAATAACATCCTGATGTCCACTACAGAGGACATTTAATAACATCCTGATGTCCACTACAGAGGACATTTAATAACATCCTGATTCCCACTACAGAGGACATTTAATAACATCCCGATGTCCACTACAGAGGACATTTAATAACATCCTGATTCCCACTACAGAGGACATTTAATAACATCCTGATGTCCACTACAGAGGACATTTAATAACATCCTGATGCCCACTACAGAGGACATTTAATAACATCCTGATGTCCACTACAGAGGACATTTAATAAAATCCTGATGCCCACTACAGAGGACATGTATTAATGTCCTGATGTCCACTACAGAGGACATTTAATAACATCCTGATTCCCACTACAGAGGACATTTAATAACATCCTGATGTCCACTACAGAGGACATTTAATAACATCCTGATGTCCACTACAGAGGACATTTAATAACATCCTGATGTCCACTACAGAGGACATTTAATAAAATCCTGATGCCCACTACAGAGGACATGTATTAATGTCCTGATGTCCACTACAGAGGACATTTAATAACATCCTGATTCCCACTACAGAGGACATTTAATAACATCCTGATGTCCACTACAGAGGACATTTAATAAAATCCTGATGCCCACTACAGAGGACATGTATTAATGTCCTGATGTCCACTACAGAGGACATTTAATAACATCCTGATGTCCACTACATAGGACATGTATTAATGTCCTGATGTCCACTACAGAGGACATTTAATAACATCCTGATGTCCACTACAGAGGACATGTATTAATGTCCTGATGTCCACTACAGAGGACATGTAATAACATCCTGATTCCCACTACAGAGGACATTTAATAACATCCTGATGTCCACTACAGAGGACATTTAATAACATCCTGATGTCCACTACAGAGGACATTTAATAACATCCTGATGTCCACTACAGAGGACATTTAATAACATCCTGATGTCCACTACAGAGGACATTTAATAACATCCTGATGTCCACTACAGAGGACATTTAATAACATCCTGATGTCCACTACAGAGGACATTTAATAACATCCTGATGTCCACTACAGAGGACATTTAATAACATCCTGATGTCCACTACAGAGGACATTTAATAACATCCTGATGTCCATTACAGACGACATCTATTAACAAGCTCTTATTTATTATTATTTATCCCACTACTCTGAAAAGTCACCCAACTATTCCTGAGATATTCACCTATTAGAAAAAAAAATGAATATCAAACTCACAAAATTATAATTACACAATTGCACACACTTACTATAAATGTGCTAATTGTGATTGTAATTGTGACGGTGACCATTTTGAAGAAGCAGAACGGTGACACCCCCAGTGGCAAGACAAAGTCTGTGAACCCTTTGGAATTGCCTGGATTTCTGCGTAAATTTGTCATCAAATTTGATCTGATCTTCATCTAAGTCACAACAACAGACAAACATAGTGTGCTTAAACTAATAACACACAATTTAATGTATTTTTCTTGTCTATAATTGAATAGATCATTTAAACATTCACTGTGTACATTGGAAAAGTATCTGAACCCCCCAGGCTAATGACTTCTCCAAAAGCTAATTGGAGTCAGGAGTCAGCTGACGTGGAGTCTAACCTGGAGTCCGATCAATGAGACCAGATTGGAGATGTTGCCCTGTCCTATAGAAAAACCCTCACATAATGTGAGTTTGCTATTCATAAGAAACACTGCCTGATGTGAACCATGCCTCGATCAAAAGAGATCTCAGAAGACCTAAGATTAAGAATTGTTGACTTGCATAAAGCTGGAAAGGGTTACAAAAGTATCTCTAAAAGCCTTGATGGTCATCAGTCCAGTAAGACAAATTGTCTATAAATGGAGAAAGTTCAGCACTGTTGCTACTCTCTCTAGGAGTGGTCGTCCTGCAAAGAAGACTGGAAGAGCACAGAGCAGAATGTTCACTGAGGTTAAGAAGAGCGTCAACTAAAGACTGACAGAAACCTCTGGAACATGCTAACATCTCTGTTGACGAGTCTACGATACGTAAAACACTAAACAATAATGGTGTTACTGGGAGGACACCACGGAAGAAGCCACTGCTGTCCAAAAGAAAAAACATCGCAAAAGTGCACCTGGATGTTCCACAGCGCTGAAACTACAGTTGAATTGTCTGGAAGGAACACACAACATCAACATCAAAACTTCATCCCAACTGTAAAGTCTGGCGGAGGGAGCATCATGGTTTGGAGCTGCTTTGCTGCTATTATCATTGCTATCGTCCACAGAAAATGAATTTGATCAAGACATTTTGATCAAGACATTTTGCAGGAGAATGTAAGGCTCTCTGTCCTCCAATTGAAGCTCAACAGAAGTTGGGTGATGAAACAGGACAACGACCCCAAACACAGAAGTAAATCAACAACAGAATGGCTTCAACAGAAGAAAATACGCCTTCTGGAGTGGCCCAGTCAGAGTCCTGACCTCAACCTGATTGAGATGCTGTGGCATGACCTCAAGAGAGCAGTTCACACCAGACATCCCAAGAATATTGCTGAACTGAAACAGTGTTGTAAAGAGGAATGGTCCAAAATTCCTCCTGACTGTTGTGCAGGTCTGATCCACAACCACAGAAAACATTTGGTTGATGTTATTGCTGCCGAAGGAGGGTCAAATCCAAGGGTTCACATACTTCTCCCACCCTGCACTGTGAGTGTTTACACAGTGTTTTCAATAAAGACATGACAACATATCATTGTGTGTGTTAGTTTAAGCAGACTGTGTTTGTCTGTTGTTGTGACCTAGATGAAGATCAGACCAAAAGTTATGACCAATTGATGCAGAAATCCAGGTATTTCCAAAGGGTTCACATAGTTTTTCTTACCACTGTATGTGTCATCATTGAAAAGCCCAGAATGTCCTCTGAGATGTACAACAGGACTTAACACAGCGACATGTATGACCTCAGAGATATGGACCGAAAACACACCTCCATTAGAGAGAACACAAATGAACTGCTGGCTTCTCAGGAGGATAAAGTGTGTTTCTGTCTTCCATCTGGGTGGGTTGTATAAAAGAGAGATTTAAACCTCGCTACAGGGGGAAACAGGCTGGCTGTCCCATCACCAGATTCAACCCTGCAACCACCTTTCTTCTCACACAAACCCAATTCATATGCAAGACAACTGGAACGAAAAGCACAGCAGAAAAAGAGGTGCAAAGCAGGGGTGAATATGTGAACGCTAAATCAAGGTGAGCTCGCTCTATTTTCTGACACCATCTTATAAATATGCAAGAGCTTTTTACGTCAAAGAAAAAAAAAAGAGGACAGAATTATACCGGCACAGCACTTTTACACATTCCCCTCTTCTTCTTCTTCTTCTTCTTCTCACACAATGTCAGGTGTCTCTTGCAGGTTACTGTGAGAAATGACATGAATTGTGCTGAGGACCATTTCATTGTTAATGTATCTCCTGAACAGGTTTAGTTATGGAAGGTTCTCACCGCTCGCTGTATTGCTCTTGACACCTTGTGTAGTCCTGAGAATGTGCTCAATTATACCAGGCATTTTGTCCACTATATTCTCCTCTCTCTGCCACTCAGGACACACAGTCACTGCTGGTGGTAGTCTATCTAGTCCCAGTTAATAGACTATCTAGTCCCAGTTAATAGACTATCTAGACCCAGTTAATAGACTATCTAGACCCAGTTAATAGACTATCTAGTCCCAGTTAATAGACCCAGTTAATAGACTATCTAGACCCAGTTAATAGACTATCTAGACCCAGTTAATAGACTATCTAGAGTTAATAGACTATCCCAGTTAATAGACTATCTAGACCCAGTTAATAGACTATCTAGACCCAGTTAATAGACTATCTAGACCCAGTTAATAGACTATCTAGACCCAGTTAATAGACTATCTAGACCCAGTTAATAGACTATCTAGACCCAGTTAATAGACTATCTAGACCCAGTTAATAGACTATCTAGACCCAGTTAATAGACTATCTAGACCCAGTTAATAGACTATCTAGTCCCAGTTAATAGACTATCTAGTCCCAGTTAATAGACTATCTAGACCCAGTTAATAGACTATCTAGTCCCAGTTAATAGACTATCTAGTCCCAGTTAATAGACTATCTAGTCCCAGTTAATAGACTATCTAGTCCCAGTTAATAGACTATCTAGACCCAGTTAATAGACTATCTAGTCCCAGTTAATAGACTATCTAGTCCCAGTTAATAGACTATCTAGTCCCAGTTAATAGACTATCTAGTCCCAGTTAATAGACTATCTAGTCCCAGTTAATAGACTATCTAGTCCCAGTTAATAGACTATCTAGACCCAGTTAATAGACTATCTAGTCCCAGTTAATAGACTATCTAGTAATAGACTATCTAGACCCAGTTAATAGACTATCTAGTCCCAGTTAATAGACTATCTAGTCCCAGTTAATAGACTATCTAGACCCAGTTAATAGACTATCTAGACCCAGTTAATAGACTATCTAGACCCAGTTAAGACCCAGAGTCCCAGTTAATAGACTATCTAGTCCCAGTTAATAGACTATCTAGTCCCAGTTAATAGACTATCTAGTCCCAGTTAATAGACTATCTAGTCCCAGTTAATAGACTATCTAGACCCAGTTAATAGACTATCTAGACCCAGTTAATAGACTATCTAGACCCAGTTAATAGACTATCTAGTCCCAGTTAATAGACTATCTAGACCCAGTTAATAGACTATCTAGTCCCAGTTAATAGACTATCTAGTCCCAGTTAATAGACTATCTAGACCCAGTTAATAGACTATCTAGTCCCAGTTAATAGACTATCTAGTCCCAGTTAATAGACTATCTAGACCCAGTTAATAGACTATCTAGACCCAGTTAATAGACTATCTAGACTTATCTAGACCCAGTTAATAGACTATCTAGTCCCAGTTAATAGACTATCTAGACCCAGTTAATAGACTATCTAGTCCCAGTTAATAGACTATCTAGACCCAGTTAATAGACTATCTAGTCCCAGTTAATAGACTATCTAGACCCAGTTAATAGACTATCTAACCCAGTTAATAGACTATCTAGACTATCTAGACCCAGTTAATAGACTATCTAGACCCAGTTAATAGACTATCTAGACCCAGTTAATAGACTATCTAGTCCCAGTTAATAGACTATCTAGTCCCAGTTAATAGACTATCTAGTCCCAGTTAATAGACTATCTAGTCCCAGTTAATAGACTATCTAGTCCCAGTTAATAGACTATCTAGTCCCAGTTAATAGACTATCTAGTCCCAGTTAATAGACTATCTAGACCTAGTCCCAGTTAATAGACTATCTAGACCCAGTTAATAGACTATCTAGTCCCAGTTAATAGACTATCTAGACCCTATCTAGTTAATAGACTATCTAGACCCAGTTAATAGACTATCTAGACTATCCCCAGTTAATAGACTATCTAGACCCAGTTAATAGACTATCTAGACCCAGTTAATAGACTATCTAGTCCCAGTTAATAGACTATCTAGACCCAGTTAATAGACTATCTAGTCCCAGTTAATAGACTATCTAGACCCAGTTAATAGACTATCTAGTCCCAGTTAATAGACTATCTAGTCCCAGTTAATAGACTATCTAGTCCCAGTTAATAGACTATCTAGTCCCAGTTAATAGACTATCTAGTCCCAGTTAATAGACTATCTAGACCCAGTTAATAGACTATCTAGACCCAGTTAATAGACTATCTAGACCCAGTTAATAGACTATCTAGACCCAGTTAATAGACTATCTAGTCCCAGTTAATAGACTATCTAGACCCAGTTAATAGACTATCTAGTCCCAGTTAATTAATAGACTATCTAGTCCCAGTTAATAGACTATCTAGACCCAGTTAATAGACTATCTAGACCCAGTTAATAGACTATCTAGACCCAGTTAATAGACTATCTAGACCCAGTTAATAGACTATCTAGTCCCAGTTAATAGACTATCTAGTCCCAGTTAATAGACTATCTAGTTAATAGACCCAGTTAATAGACTATCTAGACCCAGTTAATAGACTATCTAGAGTTAATAGACTATCTAGACCCAGTTAATAGACTATCTAGACCCAGTTAATAGACTATCTAGACCCAGTTAATAGACTATCTAGTCCCAGTTAATAGACTATCTAGTCCCAGTTAATAGACTATCTAGTCCCAGTTAATAGACTATCTAGTCCCAGTTAATCCCTATCTAGACCCAGTTAATAGACTATCTAGACCCAGTTAATAGACTATCTAGTCCCAGTTAATAGACTATCTAGACCTATCTAGTTAATAGACTATCTAGTCCCAGTTAATAGACTATCTAGAGTGTGTTAATAGACTATCTAGACCCAGTTAATAGACTATCTAGTCCCAGTTAATAGACTATCTAGACTCTAGTGTGTGTGTTAATAGACTATCTAGTCCCAGTTAATAGACTATCTAGTCCCAGTTAATAGACTATCTAGTTAATAGACTATCTGACAGTTAATAGACTATCTAGACCCAGTTAATAGACTATCTAGTCCCAGTTAATAGACTATCCCAGTAATAGACCCCCAGTTAATAGACTATCTAGAGTTAATAGACTATCTAGACCCAGTTAATAGACTATCTAGTCCCAGTTAATAGACTATCTAGTTAATAGACTATCTAGTCCCAGTTAATAGACTATCTAGTCCCAGTTAATAGACTATCTAGACCCAGTTAATAGACTATCTAGTCCCAGTTAATAGACTATCTATTAATAGTCTAGTCCCAGTTAATAGACTATCTAGTCCCAGTTAATAGACTATCTAGTCCCAGTTAATAGACTATCTATCCCAGTTAATAGACTATCTAGACCCAGTTAATAGACTATCTAGTCCCAGTTAATAGACTATCTAGTCCCAGTTAATAGACTATCTAGTCCCAGTTAATAGACTATCTAGACCCAGTTAATAGACTATCTAGTCCCAGTTAATAGTATCTAGTGCCCAGTTAATAGACTATCTAGTCCCAGTTAATAGACTATCTACTTAATAGACTATCTAGTGTTAATAGACTATCTAGTCCCAGTTAATATCTAGACTATCTAGTCCCAGTTAATAGACTATCTAGTCCCAGTTAATAGACTATCTAGACCCAGTTAATAGACTATCTAGTCCCAGTTAATAGACTATCTAGACCCAGTTAATAGACTATCTAGTGCCAGTTAATAGACTATCTAGACCCAGTTAATAGACTATCTAGACCCAGTTAATAGACTATCTAGACCCAGTAATAGGCTATCTAGACCCAGTTAATAGGCTATCTAGACTCAGATTATAAATCTTATTTACAATGACGGCTTACACCGGCCAAACACGGACGACGCTGCGCCAATTGTGCACCGCACTACGGGACTCCCAATCACGGCCGGTAGTGATACAGCCTGGACTCGAACCAGGGTGTCTGTGTGACGGCTCTCTATTGTGTGTGTGTGTGTCACAGTACTCACTAACAATCAGGGGGTCTGTGTATACCACAATACTCACTACAATAAGTGTGTGTGTATCAAAGTATTCGGTAACAATCAGTGTGTGTGTGTGTGTGTGTGTGTGTGTGTGTGTGTGTGTGTGTGTGTGTGTGTGTGTGTGTGTGTGTGTGTGTGTGTGTGTGTGTGTGTGTGTGTGTGTGTGTGTGTGTGTGTGTGTGTGTGTGTGTGTGTGTGTGTGTGTATCATAATGCTCACTATCTATCAGTGTATGTGTGTGTGTGCGTGTGCGTGTGCGTGTGTGCGTGTGTGTATGTATCATAATACTCACTATCTATCAGTGTGTGTGTGTGTGTGTGTGTGTGTGTGTGTGTGTGTGTGTGTGTGTGTGTGTGTGTGTGTGTGTGTGTGTGTGTGTGTGTGTGTGTGTGTGTGTGTGTGTGTGTGTGTGTGTGTGTGTGTGTGTGTGTGTGTGTGTGTGTGTGTGTGTGTGTGTGTGTGTGTGTGTGTGTGTGTGTGTTTGTCTGTGTGTTTGTCTGTGCGTGTGCGTGTGCGTGTGTGTGTGTGTGTGTGTGTATGTATCATAATACTCACTATCTATCAGTGTGTGTGTCTGTCTGTGTGTATGTGTCATATTACTCACTAACAATCAGTGTGAATATGTTCTAATGACCTTGGCTCCTCCGATGCAGAGCGCTGGGCTGAGGGATATGAAGGAACCCTCCATCCACACACACACACACACACACACACACACACACACACACACACACACACACACACACACACACACACACACACACACACACACACACACACACACACACACAGACACACACACACACACACACACACACACACACACACACACATTATGTAATGTGATATGCCGACTGAATTCCGCCCTCCACTCCACTCCAGAGAGTTGTTGTCTGTGATCTGCATCACAATGTCTGTTAAATGTTCCACTTTAGGAAGCGATTATCAGTACATGGTAAACAGTCAGGTGGGAGAGAGAGAAGGAGAGGTGGGAGAGAGAGAAGGAGAGGTGGGAGAGAGAGAAGGAGAGGTGGGAGAGAGAGAAGGAGAGGTGGGAGAGAGAGTAGGAGAGGTGGGAGAGAGAGAAGGAGAGGTGGGAGAGAGAGAAAGAGAGGTGGGAGAGAGAGAAGGAGAGGTGGGAGAGAGAGAAGGAGAGGTGCTGACGTCCATTTCCACGCCTGCATCACAAATGACACGATTATTTCGGTCTTGGCAACACGTGTCACTATAGAAACCCTGGTATGTGTCCCAAAAGGCACCCTATTCTCTATGGGGCCTGGTCAAAACTAGTGCACACTATACTCTATGGGGCCTGGTCAAAAGTAGTGCACCCTATTCTCTATGGGGCCTGGTCAAAAGTAGTGCACCCTATTCTCTATGGGGACTGGTGAAAAGTAATGCACCCTATTCTCTATGGGGCCTGGTCAAAAGTAGTGCCCTAAAATGGAACAGGGTGTCATTTGCGACGCAGTCCATACTTCATTCAGCTTCAGTAAATCTTCAGTAAATCCAAGTCAAAAGCTGTTTGTTATTAATTTTCAACATGATAATCCCATGATAATCTCCATCTGCATTAAGAATCAGTGTTGAATTGGAGAGTAACGTGTTTATTTTACATATGAGCATATTTACATCAACGCCATAAGAAGAACACTGATGAGAGACATATATACAGGGCATCCTTAGAGAGAGAGATATATATATACAGGGCATCCTTAGAGAGAGAGAGATATATATATACAGGGCATTCTTAGAGATATATATATATATATACAGGGCATCCTTAGAGAGAGAGATATATATATACAGGGCATCCTTAGAGAGAGAGAGATAGATATATACAGGGCATCCTTAGAGAGAGAGAGATATATATATACAGGGCATCCTTAGAGAGAGATATATATATACAGGGCATCCTTAGAGAGAGAGATATATATATATATACGGGCATCCTTAGAGAGAGAGATATATATATACAGGGCATCCTTAGAGAGAGAGATATATATATACAGGGCATCCTTAGAGAGAGAGAGATAGATATATACAGGGCATCCTTAGAGAGAGAGAGAGATATATATATACAGGGCATCCTTAGAGAGAGAGAGATATATATATACAGGGCATCCTTAGAGAGAGATATATATATATATACAGGGCATCCTTAGAGAGAGAGATATATATATACAGGGCATCCTTAGAGAGAGAGATATATATATACAGGGCATCCTTAGAGAGAGAGATATATATATACAGGGCATCCTTAGAGATGTATATATATATATATACAGGGCATTCTTAGAGAGAGATATATATATATATATACAGGGCATTCTTAGAGAGAGATAGATATATACAGGGCATTCTTAGAGATATATATATATATACAGGGCATCCTTAGAGAGAGAGAGATAGATATATACAGGGCATCCTTAGAGAGAGAGAGATATATATATAGGGCATCCTTAGAGAGAGAGATATATATATACAGGGCATCCTTAGAGAGAGATATATATATATACAGGGCATCCTTAGAGAGAGAGATATATATATACAGGGCATCCTTAGAGAGAGAGATATATATATATACAGGGCATCCTTAGAGAGAGAGATATATATATACAGGGCATCCTTAGAGAGAGAGAGATATATATACAGGGCATCCTTAGAGAGAGAGATATATATATATACAGGGCATCCTTAGAGAGAGAGATATATATATACAGGGCATCCTTAGAGAGAGAGATATATATATACAGGGCATTCTTAGAGATATATATATATATATATACAGGGCATTCTTAGAGAGAGATATAGATATATACAGGGCATTCTTAGAGAGAGATATATATATATATACAGGGCATTCTTAGAGATAGATATATATATATATATACAGGGCATCCTTAGAGATATATATATATATATACATATCATTCTTAGATATATATATATATATATATATATACAGGGCATTCTTAGATATATATATATATATATATACAGGGCATCCTTAGAGATAGATATATATATATATATACATACAGGGCATTCTTAGAGAGAGAGATAGATATATACAGGGCATCCTTAGAGAGAGAGATAGATATATACAGGGCATCCTTAGAGAGAGAGAGAGAGATATATATATACAGGGCATCCTTAGAGAGAGAGATATATATATATACAGGGCATCCTTAGAGAGAGAGATATATATACAGGGCATCCTTAGAGAGAGAGAGATACAGGGCATCCTTAGAGAGAGAGATATATATATATACAGGGCATCCTTAGAGAGAGAGATATATATATATACAGGGCATCCTTAGAGAGAGAGAGATATATATATATACAGGGCATCCTTAGAGAGAGAGATATATATACAGGGCATCCTTAGAGAGAGATATATATATACAGGGCATCCTTAGAGAGAGAGATATATATATACAGGGCATCCTTAGAGAGAGATATATATATACAGGGCATCCTTAGAGAGAGAGAGATAGATATATACAGGGCATTCTTAGAGAGAGATATATATATATATACAGGGCATTCTTAGAGAGAGATATATATATATACAGGGCATCCTTAGAGATATATATATATATATATATATATATATATATATATATATATATATATACAGGGCATCCTTAGAGATATATATATATATATATACAGGGCATCCTTAGATATATATATATATATACAGGGCATCCTTAGAGATAGATATATATATATATATATATATACAGGGCATCCTTAGAGATATATATATATATATAGAGAGAGAGATATATATACAGGGCATCCTTAGAGAGAGAGATAGATATATACAGGGCATCCTTAGAGAGAGAGAGAGATATACAGGGCATTCTTAGAGATAGATATATACAGGGCATTCTTAGAGAGAGAGATATATATACAGGGCATTCTTAGAGATATAGATATATATATATAAATACAGGGCATCCTTAGAGATATATATATATATATATAAATACAGGGCATCTTTAGAGAGAGAGATAGATATATACAGGGCATTCTTAGAGATATATATATATATATATATATATATATATATATATATATATATATATATATATATATATATACAGGGCATCTTTAGAGATATATATATATATATATATATACAGGGCATCCTTAGAGAGAGAGAGATATATATATATATATACAGGGCATCTTTAGAGAGAGAGATAGATATATACAGGGCATCCTTAGAGAGAGATATATATATATATATATATATACAGGGCATTCTTAGAGATATATATATATATATATATATATATATATATATATATATATATATATATATATACAGGGCATCTTTAGAGAGAGATATATATATATACAGGGCATTCTTAGAGATATATATATATATATATAGGGCATCTTTAGAGAGAGAGATATATATATATATATATACAGGGCATCTTTAGAGAGAGAGATAGATATATACAGGGCATCCTTAGAGAGAGAGAGATATATATATACAGGGCATTCTTAGAGAGAGAGAGATATATATATATACAGGGCATCCTTAGAGAGAGAGAGATATATATATACAGGGCATCCTTAGAGAGAGAGAGATATATATACAGGGCATCCTTAGGGAGAGAGAGATAGATATATACAGGGCATCCTTAGAGAGAGAGAGATATATATATACAGGGCATCCTTAGAGAGAGAGAGAGATATATATACAGGGCATCCTTAGAGAGAGAGATATATATACAGGGCATCCTTAGAGAGAGAGAGATATATATATACTGGGCATCCTTAGAGAGAGAGATATATATATACAGGGCATTCTTAGAGAGAGATATATATATACAGGGCATTCTTAGAGATAGATATATATATATATATATACAGGGCATCCTCTTAGAGATAGATATATATATATATATATACAGGGCATCCTTAGAGATAGATATATATATATATACATATATATATCCTTAGATATAGATATATATATATATATATACAGGGCATTCTTAGATAGATATATATATATATATACAGGGCATCCTTAGAGATAGTTATATATATATATATACATACAGGGCATTCTTAGAGAGAGAGATAGATATATACAGGGCATCCTTAGAGAGAGAGATAGATATATACAGGGCATCCTTAGAGAGAGAGAGATATATATATATACAGGGCATCCTTAGAGAGAGAGATATATATATATACAGGGCATCCTTAGAGAGAGAGATATATATATACAGGGCATCCTTAGAGAGAGAGAGATATATATATACAGGGCATCCTTAGAGAGAGAGAGATATATATATACAGGGCATCCTTAGAGAGAGAGATATATATATACAGGGCATCCTTAGAGAGAGAGAGATATATATACAGGGCATCCTTAGAGAGAGAGAGATATATATATACAGGGCATCCTTAGAGAGAGAGATATATATATACAGGGCATCCTTAGAGAGAGAGAGATATATATATACAGGGCATTCTTAGAGATATATATATATATATACAGGGCATTCTTAGAGAGAGATAGATATATACAGGGCATTCTTAGAGATAGATATATATATATATATATACAGGGCATTCTTAGAGATAGATATATATATATATATATACAGGGCATCCTTAGATATATATATATATATATATATATATATATATATATATATATATATATAGAGAGCATATATATATACAGGGCATTCTTAGATATATATATATATATATACAGGGCATCCTTAGAGATAGTTATATATATATATATACATACAGGGCATTCTTAGAGAGAGAGATAGATATATACAGGGCATCCTTAGAGAGAGAGATAGATATATACAGGGCATCCTTAGAGAGAGAGAGAGAGAGAGAGAGATATACAGGGCATTCTTAGAGATAGATATATACAGGGCATTCTTAGAGAGAGAGATAGATATATACAGGGCATTCTTAGAGATATATATATATATATATAAATACAGGGCATCCTTAGAGATATATATATATATATATAAATATATATATATATATATATATATACAGGGCATCTTTAGAGAGAGAGATAGATATATACAGGGCATTCTTAGAGATATATATATATATATATATATATATATATATATACAGGGCATCTTTAGAGATATATATATATATATATATATACAGGGCATCCTTAGAGAGAGAGAGATATATATATATATACAGGGCATCTTTAGAGAGAGAGATAGATATATACAGGGAATCCTTAGAGAGAGATATATATATATATATATATATACAGGGCATCTTTAGAGAGAGATATATATATATATATATATATACAGGGCATCCTTAGAGAGAGATATATATATATATATATATACAGGGCATCCTTAGAGAGAGAGATATATATATATACAGGGCATCCTTAGAGAGAGATATATATATATATATATACAGGGCATCTTTAGAGAGAGAGATATATATATATATATACAGGGCATCCTTAGAGAGAGAGAGATATATACAGGGCATCCTTAGAGAGAGAGAGATATATATACAGGGCATCCTTAGAGAGAGAGAGATATATATATACAGGGCATCCTTAGAGAGAGAGAGATATATATACAGGGCATCCTTAGAGAGAGAGAGATAGATATATACAGGGCATCCTTAGAGAGAGAGAGAGATATATATATACAGGGCATCCTTAGAGAGAGAGAGATATATACAGGGCATCCTTAGAGAGAGAGATATATATATATACAGGGCATCCTTAGAGAGAGAGATATATATATACAGGGCATCCTTAGAGAGAGAGATATATATATACAGGGCATCCTTAGAGAGAGAGATATATATATACAGGGCATCCTTAGAGATGTATATATATATAGATACAGGGCATTCTTAGAGAGATATAGATATATATATATATATATATATATATATATATATATATATATATATATATATATATATACAGGGCATCCTTAGAGAGATATATATATATATATATACAGGGCATTCTTAGAGAGAGATAGATATATACAGGGCATTCTTAGAGATATATATATATATACAGGGCATCCTTAGAGAGAGAGAGATAGATATATACAGGGCATCCTTAGAGAGAGAGAGATATATACAGGGCATCCTTAGAGAGAGAGATATATATATATACAGGGCATCCTTAGAGAGAGAGATATATATATACAGGGCATCCTTAGAGAGAGAGATATATATATATACAGGGCATCCTTAGAGAGAGAGAGATATATATATACAGGGCATCCTTAGAGAGAGAGATATATATATACAGGGCATCCTTAGAGAGAGAGATATATATACAGGGCATCCTTAGAGAGAGAGATATATATATATACAGGGCATCCTTAGAGAGAGATATATATATACAGGGCATCCTTAGAGAGAGAGATATATATACAGGGCATTCTTAGAGATATATATATATATATACAGGGCATTCTTAGAGAGAGATAGATATATACAGGGCATTCTTAGAGATAGATATATATATATATATACAGGGCATTCTTAGAGATAGATATATATATATATATACAGGGCATCCTTAGATATATATATATATATATATATATATATATATATATATATATATATATATATATATATATACAGGGCATTCTTAGATATATATATATATATATATACAGGGCATCCTTAGAGATAGTTATATATATATATATACATACAGGGCATTCTTAGAGAGAGAGATAGATATATACAGGGCATCCTTAGAGAGAGAGAGAGAGAGAGAGAGATATACAGGGCATTCTTAGAGATAGATATATACAGGGCATTCTTAGAGAGAGAGATAGATATATACAGGGCATTCTTAGAGATATATATATATATATAAATACAGGGCATCCTTAGAGATATATATATATATATATAAATATATATATATATATATATATATATATATACAGGGCATCTTTAGAGAGAGAGATAGATATATACAGGGCATTCTTAGAGATATATATATATATATATATATACAGGGCATCCTTAGAGAGAGAGAGATATATATATATATATACAGGGCATCTTTAGAGATATATATATATATATATATATATACAGGGCATCCTTAGAGAGAGAGAGATATATATATATATATACAGGGCATCTTTAGAGAGAGAGATAGATATATACAGGGCATCCTTAGAGAGAGAGATATATATATATATATACAGGGCATTCTTAGAGATATAGATATATATATATATATATACAGGGCATCCTATAGAGATATATATATATATATACAGGGCATCTTTAGAGAGAGATATATATATATATATATATAGGGCATCCTTATATATATATATATATATATATATATATATATAGGGGCATCCTTAGAGGGAGAGAGATATATATATATACAGGGCATTCTTAGAGATATATATATATATATATACAGGGCATCTTTAGAGAGAGATATATATATATATATATATATACAGGGCATCTTTAGAGAGAGAGATAGATATATACAGGGCATCCTTAGAGAGAGAGAGATATATATATATACAGGGATCTGAATGCCCTGTATATATATATACAGGGCATTCTTAGAGAGAGAGAGATAGATATATATACTGGTCATTCTTAGAGAGAGATAGATATATACAGGGCATCCTTAGAGAGAGAGATATATATATATACAGGGCATTCTTAGAGATATATATATATATATATATATATATATATATATATATATATATATATATATATATATATATATATATATATATATACAGGGCATCCTTAGAGAGAGATATATATATACAGGGCATCCTTAGAGAGAGAGATATATATAGATATATACAGGGCATTCTTAGAGAGAGAGATAGATATATATATATACAGGGCATCCTTAGAGAGAGAGAGATATATATACAGGGCATTCTTAGAGAGAGAGATAGATATATACAGGGCATTCTTAGAGATATATATATATATATATATACAGGGCATCTTTAGAGAGAGAGATAGATATATACAGGGCATTCTTAGAGAGATATATATATATATATATATATATACAGGGCATCCTTAGAGAGATATATATATATATATATATATATATATATATATATATATATATATATATATATACAGGGCATCTTTAGAGAGAGAGATAGATACAGGGCATCCTTAGAGAGAGATAGATATATACAGGGCATCCTTAGAGAGAGAGAGAGATAGATATATACAGGGCATCCTTAGAGAGAGAGATATAGATATATACAGGGCATCCTTAGAGAGAGATATATATATGTACAGGGCATTCTTAGAGAGAGAGATAGATACAGGGCATCCTTAGAGAGAGATAGATATATACAGGGCATCCTTAGAGAGAGAGAGAGATATATACAGGGCATCCTTAGAGAGAGAGATATATATATACAGGGCATCCTTAGAGAGAGAGAGATAGATAGATAGATATATACAGGGCATCCTTAGAGAGAGAGATAGATATATACAGGGCATCCTTAGAGAGAGAGAGATAGATATATACAGGGCATTCTTAGAGAGAGAGAGAT
>NW_025745283.1:513343-518343 GCF_021184085.1 Oncorhynchus gorbuscha | reverse complement strand
CCTTCTCCCTACTCAACATGTTGGTATGGTTACAGTACATTGTCCATTGTCGAATGGTGTTGTTGCTTGCAACAGAACTCTCTCCACTCTAACACTAGTCTAACCCTCTCACCCACTGAACTGTGCTCAGAGATAACAAACAACAGTCTAACCCTCTCACCCACTGAACTCTGCTCAGAGATAACAAACAACAGTCTAACCCTCTCACCCACTGAACTGTGCTCAGAGATAACACCAGTCTAACCCTCTCACCCACTGAACTGTGCTCACAGATAACACCTGTCTAACCCTCTCACCCACTGAACTGTGCTCACAGATAACAACAGTCTAACCCTCTCACCCACTGAACTGTGCTCAGAGATAACAAACAACAGTCTAACCCTCTCACCCACTGAACTGTGCTCAGAGATAACACCAGTCTATCCCTCTCACCCACTGAACTGTGCTCACAGATAACACCAGTCTATCCCTCTCACCCACTGAACTGTGCTCACAGATAACACCAGTCTATCCCTCTCACCCACTGAACTGTGCTCACAGATAACACCAGTCTATCCCTCTCACCCACTGAACTGTGCTCACAGATAACACCAGTCTATCCCTCTCACCCACTGAACTGTGCTCACAGATAACACCAGTCTATCCCTCTCACCCACTGAACTGTGCTCACAGATAACACCAGTCTATCCCTCTCACCCACTGAACTGTGCTCACAGATAACACCAGTCTATCCCTCTCACCCACTGAACTGTGCTCACAGATAACACCAGTCTATCCCTCTCACCCACTGAACTGTGCTCACAGATAACACCAGTCTATCCCTCTCACCCACTGAACACAGATAACACCAGTCTATCCCTCTCACCCACTGAACTGTGCTCACAGATAACACCAGTCTATCCCTCTCACCCACTGAACTGTGCTCACAGATAACACCAGTCTATCCCTCTCACCCACTGAACTGTGCTCACAGATAACACCAGTCTATCCCTCTCACCCACTGAACTGTGCTCACAGATAACACCAGTCTATCCCTCTCACCCACTGAACTGTGCTCACAGATAACACCAGTCTATCCCTCTCACCCACTGAACTGTGCTCACAGATAACACCAGTCTATCCCTCTCACCCACTGAACTGTGCTCACAGATAACACCAGTCTATCCCTCTCACCCACTGAACTGTGCTCACAGATAACACCAGTCTATCCCTCTCACCCACTGAACTGTGCTCACAGATAACACCAGTCTATCCCTCTCACCCACTGAACTGTGCTCACAGATAACACCAGTCTATCCCTCTCACCCACTGAACTGTGCTCACAGATAACACCAGTCTAACCCTCTCACCCACTGAACTGTGCTCACAGATAACACCAGTCTATCCCTCTCACCCACTGAACTGTGCTCACAGATAACACCAGTCTATCCCTCTCACCCACTGAACTGTGCTCACAGATAACACCAGTCTATCCCTCTCACCGTGACCTTAACAACAGAAAAGAATAGCACACATCCATCTTTCCCTCCACACATCATTGCTTTTAAATGCCTGAACTCAGGAGTGAGGAGATTTGATTTCTCCAACAGAGCAGAGAGATGGAGGAGATGAGGGAGGGAGTGAAGGAGCGGAGGAGAGGAGGAGATGAGGGAGGGAGTGAAGGAGTGGAGGAGAGGAGTGGAGGAGATGAGGGAGGGAGTGAAGGAGTGGAGGAGAGGAGTGGAGGAGATGAGGGAGGGAGTGAAGGAGCGGAGGAGAGGAGGAGATGAGGGAGGGAGTGAAGGAGTGGAGGAGATGATGGGGGAGTGAAGGAGAGGAGTGGAGGAGATGAGGGAGGGAGTGAAGGAGATGAGGGAGGGAGTGAAGGAGCAGAGGAGAGGAGTGGAGGAGATGAGGAAGGGAGTGAAGGAGTGAAGGAGGGGAGTGTAGGAGATGAGGGAGGGAGTGAAGGAGAGGAGTTGAGGAGATGAGGGAGGGAGTGAAGGAGAGGAGTGGAGGAGATGAGGGAGTGAGTGAAGGAGTCGAGGGAGAGGAGTGGAGGAGATGATGGGGGAGTGAAGGAGAGGAGTGGAGGAGATGAGGGAGGGAGTGAAGGAGCGGAGGAGAGGAGATGAGGGAGGGAGTGAAGGAGCGGAGGAGAGGAGTGGAGGAGATGAGGGAGGGAGTGAAGGAGCAGAGGAGAGGAGTGGAGATGAGGGAGGGAGTGAAGGAGCGAAGAAGAGGAGTGGAGGAGATGATGGAGGGAGTGAAAGAGAGGAGTGGAGGAGATGAGGGAGGGAGTGAAAGAGAGGAGTGGAGGAGATGAGGGAGGGATGAAGGAGTGAAGGAGGGGAGTGGAGGAGATGAGGGAGGGAGTGAAGGAGAGGAGTGGAGGAGATGAGGGAGTGAGTGAAGGAGCGAAGGAGAGGAGTGGAGGAGATGATGGGGGAGTGAAGGAGAGGAGTGGAGGAGATGAGGGAGGCAGTGAAGGAGCGGAGGAGAGGAGTGGAGGAGATGAGAGAGGGAGTGAAGGAGCGGAGGAGAGGAGTGGAGGAGATGAGAGAGGGAGTGAAGGAGAGGAGTGGAGGAAATGAGGGAGGGAGTGGAGTGGAGGAGATGAGGGAGGGAGTCAAGGAGAGGAGTGGAGGAAATGATGGAGGGAGTGAAGGAGATGAGGGAGTGAAGGAGTGAAGGAGCGAAGGAGAGGAGTGGAGGAGATGAGGGAGGGAGGGAGTGAAGGAGAGGAGTGGAGGAGATGTTTTAGGGAGTGAAGGAGAGGAGTGGAGGAGATGTTTTAGGGAGTGAAGGAGAGGAGTGGAGGAGATGAGGGAGGGAGTGAAGGAGAGGAGTGGAGGAGATGAGGGAGGGAGTGAAGGAGAGGAGTGGAGGAGATGTTTTAGGGAGTGAAGGAGAGGAGTGGAGGAGATGAGGGAGGGAGTGAAGGAGAGGAGTGGAGGAGATGAGGGAGGGAGTGAAGGAGAGGAGTGGAGGAGATGTTTTAGGGAGTGAAGGAGAGGAGTGGAGGAGATGAGGGAGGGAGTGAAGGAGCAGAGGAGAGGAGTGGAGATGAGGGAGGGAGTGAAGGAGCGAAGAAGAGGAGTGGAGGAGATGATGGAGGGAGTGAAAGAGAGGAGTGGAGGAGATGAGGGAGGGAGTGAAAGAGAGGAGTGGAGGAGATGAGGGAGGGATGAAGGAGTGAAGGAGGGGAGTGGAGGAGATGAGGGAGGGAGTGAAGGAGAGGAGTGGAGGAGATGAGGGAGTGAGTGAAGGAGCGAAGGAGAGGAGTGGAGGAGATGATGGGGGAGTGAAGGAGAGGGAGTGGAGGAGATGAGGGAGGCAGTGAAGGAGCGGAGGAGAGGAGTGGAGGAGATGAGAGAGGGAGTGAAGGAGCGGAGGAGAGGAGTGGAGGAGATGAGAGAGGGAGTGAAGGAGAGGAGTGGAGGAAATGAGGGAGGGAGTGGAGTGGAGGAGATGAGGGAGGGAGTCAAGGAGAGGAGTGGAGGAAATGATGGAGGGAGTGAAGGAGATGAGGGAGTGAAGGAGTGAAGGAGCGAAGGAGAGGAGTGGAGGAGATGAGGGAGGGAGGGAGTGAAGGAGAGGAGTGGAGGAGATGTTTTAGGGAGTGAAGGAGAGGAGTGGAGGAGATGTTTTAGGGAGTGAAGGAGAGGAGTGGAGGAGATGAGGGAGGGAGTGAAGGAGAGGAGTGGAGGAGATGAGGGAGGGAGTGAAGGAGAGGAGTGGAGGAGATGTTTTAGGGAGTGAAGGAGAGGAGTGGAGGAGATGAGGGAGGGAGTGAAGGAGAGGAGTGGAGGAGATGAGGGAGGGAGTGAAGGAGAGGAGTGGAGGAGATGTTTTAGGGAGTGAAGGAGAGGAGTGGAGGAGATGTTTTAGGGAGTGAAGGAGAGGAGCTGGAGGAGATGAGGGAGGGAGTGAAGGAGAGGAGTGGAGGAGATGTTTTAGGGAGTGAAGGAGAGGAGTGGAGGAGATGAGGGAGGGAGTGAAGGAGAGGAGTGGAGGAGATGAGGGAGGGAGTGAAGGAGAGGAGTGGAGGAGATGTTTTAGGGAGTGAAGGAGAGGAGTGGAGGAGATGTTTTAGGGAGTGAAGGAGAGGAGTGGAGGAGATGAGGGAGGGAGTGAAGGAGAGGAGTGGAGGAGATGTTTTAGGGAGTGAAGGAGAGGAGTGGAGCAGGGGGTTAACACGGAAAAAAACATCCACGACTGAAAATTAAGTTGATCTCAGGTCCGTTGTCTGGGGACAAGTTCATCTCCCCTTTCATGTATAAAAGTCATGACCATCATGCTTTTAGGTAAAGAGGATCATTTGGTAAATATATCACAGTTAGACCAGTCCCCGTCCTCTTGTTTAGGGGGTCCGGGTTCCTCCCCAGGAGAATGTTCATGTAGAAGGACTGAGAAGTTCAGAGCTGGTGATTTTTTAAAGGACATTCTACTCCAAAATTATTTATTTATTTTACCTTTATGTAACCAGGCAAGTCAGTTAAGAACAAATTCTTATTTTCAATGACGGCCTGGGAACAGTGGGTTAACTGCCTGTTCAGGGGCAGAACGACAGATTCTCCTGAACCCTTGTCAGCTCGGGGGTTTGAACTTGAAACCTTCCGGTTACTAGTCCAACACTCTAACCACTAGGCTACCCTGCCGCCCCTAATGAATATAAAATGATGCTGATGTCAGCTAAAATATCATTTCCAACTCCAGAAATGAGCCGAATAAGATATTGGTAAAAATGATGTTAAATGATTGTATCATATTGTACCACCTGTATAGATGGTATATTATCAGACGTTAAATGATTTTATCATATTGTACCACCTGTATAGATGGTATATTATCAGACGTTAAATGATTTTATCATATTGTACCACCTGTATAGATGGTATATTATCAGACGTTAAATGATTTTATCATATTGTACCACCTGTATAGATGGTATATTATCAGACGTTAAATGATTTTATCATATTGTACCACCTGTATAGATGGTATATTATCAGACGTTA
>NW_025745283.1:500843-508343 GCF_021184085.1 Oncorhynchus gorbuscha | reverse complement strand
GAGGGCTGGGAGAGATGTGGAGGGGCTGGGAGAGATGTGGAGGGGCTGGGAGAGATTTGGAGGGGCTGGGGAGATGTGGGGTGACTGGGAGAGATGTGGAGGGGCTGGGAGAGATGTGGAGGGGCTGGGAGAGATGTGGAGGGGCTGGGAGAGATGTGGAGGGGCTGGGGAGATGTGGGGTGACTGGGAGAGATGTGGAGGGGCTGGGAGAGATGTGGAGGGGCTGGGAGAGATATGGAGGGGCTGGGAGAGATGTGGAGGGGCTGGGAGAGATGTGGAGAGGCTGGGAGAGATGTGGAGGGGCTGGGAGAGATGTGGAGGGGCTGGGAGAGATGTGGAGGGCTGGGAGAGATGTGGAGGGGCTGGGAGAGATGTGGAGGGGCTGGGAGAGATGTGGAGGGCTGGGAGAGATGTGGAGGGGCTGGGAGAGATGTGGAGGGGCTGGGAGAGATGTGGAGGGGCTGGGAGAGATGTGGAGGGACTGGGAGAGGTGTGGAGGGGCTGGGAGAGATGTGGAGGGGCTGGGAGAGATGTGGAGGGGCTGGGAGAGATGTGGAGGCGCTATAGATGTGGAGGGGCTACAGATGTGGAGGGGCTAGAGATGTGGAGGGGCTAGAGATGTGGAGGGGCTGGGAGAGATGTGGAGGGGCTGGGAGAGATGTGGAGGAGCTGGGAGAGATGTGGAGGGGCTAGATATGTGGAGGGGATGGGAGAGATGTGGAGGGGCTGGGAGAGATGTGGAGGGGCTGGGAGAGATGTGGAGGGGCTGGGAGAGATGTGGAGGGGCTAGATATGTGGAGGGGCTGGGAGAGATGTGGAGGGGCTGGGAGAGATGTGGAGGGGCTGGGAGAGATGTGGAGGGGCTGGGAGAGATGTGGAGGGGATGGGAGAGATGTGGAGGGGCTAGATATGTGGAGGGGCTGGGAGAGATGTGGAGGGGCTGCACTCCAGGCAGTGGAGGGAAGGGAGAGGAGCGGAGAGGAGAGGTTTTGAAGGTAATTGAGACAGATCTCTATGTCGTCTCACAGCTCACTCTAACTTCCTCTGTCCCTGTGTAGCTTCCCTTCCACTTTAGGCTTAAGGACATGTGGCGTTGAATTGAAGAACATAATGTGAATCAATAGAGATCATTATATTCTGATGTAAGACCTGAATCACATCTCAACCTTCAGGAAATGAACATGAGGTTAATAACAACAGTAAGGACAGGTCAACTACACACTATCTATGAGGTTATTAACTACAACAAGGACAGGTCAACTACACACTATCTATGAGGTTATTAACTACAACAAGGACAGGTCAACTACACACTATCTATGAGGTTATTAACTACAACAAGGACAGGTCAAACTGCACACTATCTATGAGGTTATTAACTACAACAAGGACAGGTCAACTACACACTATCTATGAGGTTATTAACAACAGCAAGGACAGGTCAAACTACACACTATCCATGAGGTTATTAACAACAGCAAGGACAGGTCAAACTACACACTATCTATGAGGTTATTAACTACAACAAGGACAGGTCAAACTGCACACTATCTATGAGGTTATTAACAACAGCAAGGACAGGTCAAACTACACACTATCTATGAGGTTATTAACAACAGCAAGGACAGGTCAAACTACACACTATCCATGAGGTTATTAACAACAGCAAGGACAGGTCAAACTACACACTATCTATGAGGTTATTAACAACAACAAGGACAGGTCAAACTACACACTATCTATGAGGTTATTAACTACAACAAGGACAGGTCAAACTGCACACTATCTATGAGGTTATTAACTACAACAAGGACAGGTCAACTACACACTATCTATGAGGTTATTAGCACCAGGAAGGACAGGTCAAACTGCACACTATCTATGAGGTTATTAACTACAACAAGGACAGGTCAACTACACACTATCTATGAGGTTATTAGCACCAGGAAGGACAGGTCAAACTACACACTATCTATGAGGTTATTAACTACAACAAGGACAGGTCAACTACACACTATCTGTGAGGTTATTATCAACAACAAGGACAGGTCAAACTACACACTGTCCATGAGGTTATTAACAACAGGAAGGACAGGTCAAACTACACACTATCTATGAGGTTATTAACAACAGCAAGGACAGGTCAAACTACACACTATCTATGAGGTTATTAACAACAGCAAGGACAGGTCAAACTACACACTATCCATGAGGTTATTAACAACAGGAAGGACAGGTCAAACTACACACTATCTATGAGGTTATTAACAACATGAGGTTAGCAAGGACAGGTCAAACTACACACTATCTATGAGGTTATTAACAACAACAAGGACAGGTCAAACTACACACGATCTATGAGATTATTAACAACAACAAGGACAGGTCAAACTACACACTATCTATGAGGTTATTAACAACAACAAGGACAGGTCAAACTGCACACTATCTATGAGGTTATTAACAACAACAAGGACAGGTCAAACTACACACTATCTATCTATGAGGTTATTAACAACAACAAGGACAGGTCAAACTGCACACTATCTATGAGGTTATTAACAACAACAAGGACAGGTCAAACTGCACACTATCTATGAGGTCAAACTATTAGGTTATTAACAACAACAAGGACAGGTCAAACTGCACACTATCTAGGTTATTAACAACAGCAAGGACAGGTCAAACTACACACTACCTATGAGGTTATTAACAACAGCAAGGACAGGTCAAACTACACACTATCCATGAGGTTATTAACAACAGGAAGGACAGGTCAAACTACACACTATCTATGAGGTTATTAACAACAGCAAGGACAGGTCAAACTACACACTATCTATGAGGTTATTAACAACAACAAGGACAGGTCAAACTACACACTATCTATGAGGTTATTAACAACAACAAGGACAGGTCAAACTACACACTATCTATGAGGTTATTAACTACAACAAGGACAGGTCAAACTGCACACTATCTATGAGGTTATTAACTACAACAAGGACAGGTCAACTACACACTATCTATGAGGTTATTAGCACCAGGAAGGACAGGTCAAACTGCACACTATCTATGAGGTTATTAACTACAACAAGGACAGGTCAACTACACACTATCTATGAGGTTATTAGCACCAGGAAGGACAGGTCAAACTACACACTATCTATGAGGTTATTAACTACAACAAGGACAGGTCAACTACACACTATCTGTGAGGTTATTATCAACAACAAGGACAGGTCAAACTACACACTGTCCATGAGGTTATTAACAACAGGAAGGACAGGTCAAACTACACACTATCTATGAGGTTATTAACAACAGCAAGGACAGGTCAAACTACACACTATCTATGAGGTTATTAACAACAGCAAGGACAGGTCAAACTACACACTATCCATGAGGTTATTAACAACAGGAAGGACAGGTCAAACTACACACTATCTATGAGGTTATTAACAACAGCAAGGACAGGTCAAACTACACACTATCTATGAGGTTATTAACAACAACAAGGACAGGTCAAACTACACACGATCTATGAGATTATTAACAACAACAAGGACAGGTCAAACTACACACTATCTATGAGGTTATTAACAACAACAAGGACAGGTCAAACTGCACACTATCTATGAGGTTATTAACAACAACAAGGACAGGTCAAACTACACACTATCTATGAGGTTATTAACAACAACAAGGACAGGTCAAACTGCACACTATCTATGAGGTTATTAACAACAACAAGGACAGGTCAAACTGCACACTATCTATGAGGTTATTAACAACAACAAGGACAGGTCAAACTGCACACTATCTATGAGGTTATTAACAACAACAAGGACAGGTCAAACTGCACACTATCTATGAGGTTATTAACAACAGCAAGGACAGGTCAAACTACACACTACCTATGAGGTTATTAACAACAGCAAGGACAGGTCAAACTACACACTATCCATGAGGTTATTAACAACAGGAAGGACAGGTCAAACTACACACTATCTATGAGGTTATTAACAACAGCAAGGACAGGTCAAACTACACACTATCTATGAGGTTATTAACAACAACAAGGACAGGTCAAACTACACACGATCTATGAGATTATTAACAACAACAAGGACAGGTCAAACTACACACTATCTATGAGGTTATTAACAACAACAAGGACAGGTCAAACTGCACACTATCTATGAGGTTATTAACAACAACAAGGACAGGTCAAACTACACACTATCTATGAGGTTATTAACAACAACAAGGACAGGTCAAACTGCACACTATCTATGAGGTTATTAACAACAACAAGGACAGGTCAAACTGCACACTATCCATGTAGACAAGTAGGAGGGTTGGTTGAATGTACAGTAAACATTAGTTTGGTCTTAACAACACGCGTCTCCATAGAAGCCATGGGATCTGTTCCAAATGGCTCCCTGTTCCCTTTAATGCAATACGTTTGACTAGAACCCTGTAGGCCCTGGTCTAAAGTAGTGCACCCTATTCCCTATAGGCCCTGGTCTAAAGTAGTGCACCCTATTCCCTATAGGCCCTGGTCTAAAGTAGTGCACCCTATTCCCTATAGGCCCTGGTCTAAAGTAGTGCACCCTATTCCCTATAGGCCCTGGTCTAAAGTAGTGCACCCTATTCCCTATAGGCCCTGGTCTAAAGTAGTGCACCCTATTCCCTATAGGCCCTGGTCTAAAGTAGTGCACCCTATTCCCTATAGGCCCTGGTCTAAAGTAGTGCACCATATTCCCTGTAGGCCCTGGTCTAAAGTAGTGCACCCTATTCCCTATAGGCCCTGGTCTAAAGTAGTGCACCATATTCCCTATAGGCCCGGGTCTAAAGTAGTGCACCATATTCCCTATAGGCCCTGGTCTAAAGTAGTGCACCATATTCCCTGTAGGCCCTGGTCTAAAGTAGTGCACCATATTCCCTGTAGGCCCTGGTCTAAAGTAGTGCACCCTATTCCCTATAGGCCCTGGTCTAAAGTAGTGCACCATATTCCCTATAGGCCCTGGTCTAAAGTAGTGCACCATATTCCCTGTAGGCCCTGGTCTAAAGTAGTGCACCATATTCCCTATAGGCCCTGGTCTAAAGTAGTGCACCATATTCCCTATAGGCCCTGGTCTAAAGTAGTGCACCCTATTCCCTATAGGCCCTGGTCTAAAGTAGTGCACCCTATTCCCTATAGGCCCTGGTCTAAAGTAGTGCACCCTATTCCCTATAGGACCTGGTCTAAAGTAGTGCACCCTATTCCCTATAGGCCCTGGTCTAAAGTAGTGCACCCTATTCCCTATAGGCCCTGGTCTAAAGTAGTGCACCCTATTCCCTATAGGCCCTGGTCTAAAGTAGTGCACCCTATTCCCTATAGGACCTGGTCTAATGTAGTGCACCCTATTCCCTATAGGCCCTGGTCTAAAGTAGTGCACCCTATTCCCTATAGGCCCTGGTCTAAAGTAGTGCACCCTATTCCCTATAGGCCCTGGTCTAAAGTAGTGCACCCTATTCCCTATAGGACCTGGTCTAATGTAGTGCACTATTTAGGGAATAGGGAACCATTTGGAACACAGGGATGGTCACAAATAGACTACAGCCCCACTAATGGAATCGATAAGAGTAGCAAATATTTACAGGGCCAGAGACCCTCAAGAAGATCAATTCTAATCTGCAGGACAGCACACACACACACTTCCAATCTATAGGAAGATGGAAGGAAGGTTCCACTGTGGCCATCTTTCAGGTTAGGAACTAAATCAAAAGCAAGGAGCTTGAAGAACGACACACAGGGAGGGAGGGAGGGAGGGAGGGAGGGAGGGAGGGAGGGAGGGAGGGAGGGAGGGAGGGAGGGAGGGAGGGAGGGAGGGAGGGAGGGGGGAAGAGATGGGAGGGAGGGAGGGGGGAAGAGAGGTGGAGGGAGGGAGGGAGGGAGGTGGAGGGGGGAAGAGAGGTGGAGGGAGGGACGAACGGAGGAGAAGAGATATGAGGGGTGTAAAAGGCTTGGCATATTCTCCCCTATGATTAAAACCTAAATGATATTGTCATTGGTATGTCTGTTTGAGAAGGGGATAGAAAGAGAGATGGAGAAGACAGAGAGAGGAGGAGAACTGAGCAGTGAAGTTTTATGCCCATGGTCGTATCCTTAGTTAATGTTCTGTAAAAATTACTCAATAAAGTCCATTAACAATTTACGAAACGGAACTCTGTCCACCATCGCGTGTGTTTAATTTTAAAAAAGGCTGTGTTCACAGCTCCTGTATAGTCTCCCTCCCATAGCGCCCCCATCCTCCCTCCCATAGCGCCCCCATCCTCCCTCCCATATCGCCCCCATCCTCCCTCCCATATCGCCCCCATCCTCCCTCCCATATCGCCCCATCCTCCCTCCCATATCGCCCCATCCTCCCTCCCATATCGCCCCCATCCTCCCTCCCATATCGCCCCCATCCTCCCTCCCATATCGCCCCATCCTCCCTCCCATATCGCCCCCATCCTCCCTCCCATATCGCCCCCATTCTCCCTCCCATATCGCCCCCATCCTCCCTCCCATATCGCCCCATCCTCCCTCCCATATCGCCCCCATCCTCCCTCCCATAGCGCCCCCATCCTCCCTCCCATAGCGCCCCCATCCTCCCTCCCATAGCGCCCCCATCCACCCTCCCATAGCGCCCCCATCCACCCTCTCATATCGCCCCAGCCTCCCTCCCATAGCGCCCACATCCTCCCTCTCATATCGCCCCATCCTCCCACCCATAGCGCCCCCATCCTCCCTCTCATATCGCCCCAGCCTCCCTCCCATAGCGCCCCCAGCCTCCCTCCCATAGCTCCTCAGCCTCCCTCCTATAGCTCCTCAGCCTCCCTCCCATAGCGCCCCCAGCCTCCCTCCCATAGATCCTCAGTCTCCCTCCCATAGCTCCCCAGCCTCCCTCCCATAGCTCCCCAGCCTCCCTCCCATAGCTCCCCAGCCTCCCTCCCATAGCTCCTCAGCCTCCCTCCCATAGCTCCTCAGCCTCCCTCCCATAGCTCCCCAGCCTCCCTCCCATAGCTCCTCAGCCTCCCTCCCATAGCTCCTCAGCCTCCCTCCCATAGCTCCCCAGCCTCCCTCCCATAGCTCCTCAGCCTCCCTCCCATAGCTCCTCAGCCTCCCTCCCATAGCTCCCCAGCCTCCCTCCCATAGCTCCTCAGCCTCCCTCCCATAGCTCCTCAGCCTCCATCCCATAGCTCCTCAGCCTCCCTCCCATAGCTCCTCAGCCTCCCTCCCATAGCTAATCAGCCTCCCTCCCATAGCTCCCCAGCCTCCCTCCCATAGCTCCTCAGCCTCCCTCCCATAGCTCCTCAGCCTCCCTCCCATAGCTCCCCAGCCTCCCTCCTATAGCTCCTCAGCCTCCCTCCCATAGCTCCTCAGCCTCCCTCCCATAGCTCCCCAGCCTCCCTCCCATAGCTCCCCAGCCTCCCTCCCATAGCTCCTCAGCCTACCTCCCATAGCTCCTC
>NW_025745283.1:440843-495843 GCF_021184085.1 Oncorhynchus gorbuscha | reverse complement strand
CGCACACAACCACACACACACAGGATGAGATTCATTATAAATCAAAGCAGATCAAAAGGCGTCTACCAGTCCGTCTACCAGTCTATATGAAATTAAATGACACAATCATCAGACACCAGGCTTGGATGGGGAGAGCAGTGTGTGTGTGTGTGTGTGTGTGTGTGTGTGTGTGTGTGTGTGTGTGTGTGTGTGTGTGTGTGTGTGTGTGTGTGTGTGTGTGTGTGTGTGTGTGTGTGTGTGTGTGTGTGTGTGTGTGTGTGTGTGTGTGTGTGTGTGTGTGTGTGTGGTTGTGTGTACAGAGGGACCACCAGCTGCTGACCTTTACAACTGCAACCCAGCAGGGAGTTCTTTATTTACTTTCCACACACATACTGCCAAAGAGCTAATCAAATACTCACCTCCTGTGGAGAGATGAGACTGCTGTACTATAGTTGAAGAGGTGTGTGTGTGTGTGTGTGTGTGTGTGTGTGTGTGTGTGTGTGTGTGTGTGTGTGTGTGTGTGTGTGTGTGTGTGTGTGCGTGCGTGCGTGCGTGCGTGCGTGCGTGCGTGCGTACATCGGTACATGCCTGAGACACAGCTCATTATAAAGTACAGAAGAAAAAAGGATGTGCACACACACACACACACACACACACACACACACACACACACACACACACACACACACACACACACACACACACACACACACACACACACACACACACACACACACACACACACACACACGGATCCATTACAAAGCAGGTAACTTCTATAACCCAGATTAATTCAATACATCACTAGGTCACTTCTATAACCCAGATTAATTCAATACATCACTAGGTCACTTCTATAGCCCAGTTTAATTCAATACATCACTAGGTCACTTCTATAACCCAGTTTAATTCAATACATCACTAGGTCACTTCTATAACCCAGTTTAATTCAATACATCACTAGGTCACTTCTATAGCCCAGTTTAATTTCAATACATCACTAGGTCACTTCTATAACCCAGTTTAATTCAATACATCACTAGGTCACTTCTATAACCCAGTTTAATTCAATACATCACTAGGTCACTTCTATAACCCAGTTTAATTCAATACATCACTAGGTCACTTCTATAACCCAGTTTAATTCAATACATCACTAGGTCATTTCTATAACCCAGTTTAATTCAATAGATCACTAGGTCACTTCTATAGTCAGTTTAATTCAATACATCACTAGGTCACTTCTATAACCCAGTTTAATTCAATACATCACTAGGTGACTTCTATAAACCAGTTTAATTCAATACATCACTAGGTCACTTCTATAGCCCAGTTTAATTCAATACATCACTAGGTGACTTCTATAACCCAGTTTAATTCAATACTTTTCCAGGTAACTTCTATAACCCAGTTTAATTCAATACATCACTAGGTTACTTCTATAACCCAGTTTAATTCAATACATCACTAGGTCACTTCTATAACCCAGTTTAATTCAATACATCACTAGGTCACTTCTATAGCCCAGTTTAATTCAATACTTTTCCAGGTCACTTCTATAGCCCAGTTTAATTCAATACATCACTAGGTCACTTCTATAGCCCAGTTTAATTCAATACATCACTAGGTCACTTCTATAACCCAGTTTAATTCAATACATCACTAGGTCACTTCTATAACCCAGTTTAATTCAATACATCACTAGGTGACTTCTATAAACCAGTTTAGTTCAATACATCACTAGGTCACTTCTATAACCCAGATTAATTCAATACATCACTAGGTCACTTCTATAGCCCAGTTTAATTCAATACATCACTAGGTCACTTCTATAACCCAGTTTAATTCAATACATCACTAGGTCACTTCTATAACCCAGTTTAATTCAATACATCACTAGGTCACTTCTATAACCCAATTTAATTCAATACATCACTAGGTCACTTCTATAACCCAGTTTAATTAAATACATCACTAGGTCACTTCTATAACCCAGTTTAATTCAATACATCACTAGGTGACTTCTATAAACCAGTTTAATTCAATACATCACTAGGTGACTTCTATAACCCAGTTTAATTCAATACATCACTAGGTCACTTCTATAGCCCAGTTTAATTTCAATACATCACTAGGTCACTTCTATAACCCAGTTTAATTCAATACATCACTAGGTAACTTGTACCACTTCAGAAAGATCCAGGAATCTACTAGCCCAATTCGCTCCCTAACCACTCCCTCTTTTGCCTAACATTTAAATATTCAAATATCTTTACGGTGGAGACCAATATGGGAGAAGGTCCTCCACTACACCAGTGTTTATACCTATTCAGACCCCTCAGATCTGTGGACATTGAAAGGCTAGAGCCAAGGGGGGAGGGGAGGGGTGGAGACCAATATGGGAGAAGGTCCTCCACTACGCCAGTGTTTATACCTATTCAGACCCCTCAGATCTGTGGACATTGAAAGGCTAGAGACAAGGGGGGAGGGGAGGGGTGGAGACCAATATGGGAGAAGGTCCTCCACTACACCAGTGTTTATACCTATTCAGGCCCCTCAGATCTGTGGACATTGAAAGGCTAGGGACAAGGGGGGAGGGGAGGGGTGGAGACCAATATGGGAGAATGTCCTCCACTACACCAGTGTTTATACCTATTCAGACCCCTCAGATCTGTGGACATTGAAAGGCTAGGGACAAGGGGGGAGGGGAGGGGTGGAGACCAATATGGGAGAAGGTCCTCCACTACACCAGTGTTTATACCTATTCAGACCCCTCAGATCTGTGGACATTGAAAGGCTAGGGACAAGGGGGGAGGGGAGGGGTGGAGACCAATATGGGAGAAGGTCCTCCACTACACCAGTGTTTATACCTATTCAGACCCCTCAGATCTGTGGACATTGAAAGGCTAGGGACAAGGGGGGAGGGGAGGGGTGGAGACCAATATGGGAGAAGGTCCTCCACTACACCAGTGTTTATACCTATTCAGACCCCTCAGATCTGTGGACATTGAAAGGCTAGGGACAAGGGGGGAGGGGAGGGGTGGAGACCAGTTGCTCCTTTGCTCAATGGTCCAAAGAAGAACAGGACAAAGGTAATAAGTTGTCATTTGGGACGCGACTGATGTCCCTCTCACCAAACCTCCCAGTACCACTCTGTGATAATCACTCGTCCTCCCAATGGCACCTTCATCCAGCCTTCTTTAGCCCTGTCTAGAAATAGGACCAGCTCACGTCAATAGGCTAGGGTATCTCTTATCCAATAGGCTAGGGTATCTCTTATCCAATAGGCTAGGGTATCTCTTATCCACCTAATCAATGGCAAGGCAATGGGACACACGTCCTTTGTGAGAAGGGGATTGAACAAGGAGAGAAAGAAGAGGGGGGAGTAGGGAGAGAGATGAAAGAGGGGGAGGGAAAGGGGAGAGAGGGGGGTAGGGAGAGAGAAACGAAAGAGGGGGAGGGAAAGGGGAGAGGGGGGGGGGTAGGGAGAGAGAACGAAAGAGGGGGAGGGAAGGGGAGAGAGGGGGAGTAGGGAGAGAGAACGAAAGAGGGGGAGGGAAAGGGGAGAGAGGGGGATAGAGAGAACGAAAGAGAGGGGAGGGAAAGGGGAGAGAGGGGGGGGATAGAGAGGAGTGAGAGGTGAGGAGTAGGGAGAGAGAGAGAGAGAGAGAGAGAGAGGCAGAGAGACAGAAATAGAGTGACAGGGAGAGAGAGAATGAATGAAAGAAAGACAGAGAGAAGGAAAGAGAAAGAGAGAGAGAGAGGCAGAGAGACAGAAATAGAGTGACAGAGAGAGAGAGGAAGTTGAAGAGAAAAGGGGAGGCCATGGAGGAGTGAAGCCAAAGCCAAGCTATGCTCCTAAAGCACTGCTCTGCCTTAACAACACTATCAACAAGGCCAAGCTATGCTCCTAAAGCACTGCTCTGCCTTAACAACACTATCAACAAGGCCAAGCTAGGCTCCTAAAGCACTGCTCTGCCTTAACAACACTATCAACAAGGCCAAGCTAGGCTCCTAAAGCACTGTTCTGCCTTAACAACACTATCAACAAGGCCAAGCTAGGCTCCTAAAGCACTGCTCTGCCTTAACAACACTATCAACAAGGCCAAGCTAGGCTCCTAAAGCACTGCTCTGCCTTAACAACACTATCAACAAGGCCAAGCTAGGCTCCTAAAGCACTGCTCTGCCTTAACAACACTATCAACAAGGCCAAGCTAGGCGCCTAAAGCACTGCTCTGCCTTAACAACACTATCAACAAGGCCAAGCTAGGCTCCTAAAGCACTGCTCTACCTTCTTAACAACACTATCAACAAGGCCAAGCTAGGCTCCTAAAGCACTGCTCTGCCTTAACAACACTATCAACAAGGCCAAGCTATGCTCCTAAAGCACTGCTCTGCCTTAACAACACTATCAACAAGGCCAAGCTAGGCTCCTAAAGCACTGCTCTGCCTTAACAACACTATCAACAAGGCCAAGCTAGGCTCCTAAAGCACTGCTCTGCCTTAACAACACTATCAACAAGGCCAAGCTAGGCTCCTAAAGCACTGCTCTGCCTTAACAACACTATCAACAAGGCCAAGCTAGGCTCCTAAAGCACTGCTCTGCCTTGACAACACTATCAACAAGGCCAAGCTAGGCTCCTAAAGCACTGCTCTGCCTTGACAACACTATCAACAAGGCCAAGCTAGGCGCCTAAAGCACTGCTCTGCCTTAACAACACTATCAACAAGGCCAAGCTAGGCTCCTAAAGCACTGCTCTGCCTTAACAACACTATCAACAAGGCCAAGCTAGGCGCCTAAAGCACTGCTCTGCCTTAACAACACTATCAACAAGGCCAAGCTAGGCTCCTAAAGCACTGCTCTCTGCCTTAACAACACTATCAACAAGGCCAAGCTAGGCTCCTAAAGCACTGCTCTGCCTTAACAACACTATCAACAAGGCCAAGCTAGGCTCCTAAAGCACTGCTCTGCCTTAACAACACTATCAACAAGGCCAAGCTAGGCTCCTAAAGCACTGCTCTGCCTTAACAACACTATCAACAAGGCCAAGCTAGGCGCCTAAAGCACTGCTCTGCCTTAACAACACTATCAACAAGGCCAAGCTAGGCTCCTAAAGCACTGCTCTGCCTTAACAACACTATCAACAAGGCCAAGCTAGGCTCCTAAAGCACTGCTCTGCCTTAACAACACTATCAACAAGGCCAAGCTAGGCTCCTAAAGCACTGCTCTGCCTTAACAACACTATCAACAAGGCCAAGCTAGGCTCCTAAAGCACTGCTCTGCCTTCTTAACAACACTATCAACAAGGCCAAGCTGCTAGGCTCCTAAAGCACTGCTCTGCCTTAACAACACTATCAACAAGGCCAAGCTGCTAGCCTCCTAAAGCACTGCTCTGCCTTAACAACACTATCAACAAGGCCAAGCTAGGCTCCTAAAGCACTGCTCTGCCTTGACAACACTATCAACAAGGCCAAGCTAGGCTCCTAAAGCACTGCTCTGCCTTAACAACACTATCAACAAGGCCAAGCTAGGCTCCTAAAGCACTGCTCTGCCTTAACAACACTATCAACAAGGCCAAGCTAGGCTCCTAAAGCACTGCTCTGCCTTCTTAACAACACTATCAACAAGGCCAAGCTAGGCTCCTAAAGCACTGCTCTACCTTCTTAACAACACTATCAACAAGGCCAAGCTAGGCTCCTAAAGCACTGCTCTGCCTTAACAACACTATCAACAAGGCCAAGCTAGGCTCCTAAAGCACTGCTCTGCCTTCTTAACAACACTATCAACAAGGCCAAGCTAGGCTCCTAAAGCACTGCTCTGCCTTCTTAACAGCACTATCAACAAGGCTCTCTGTCTCTCTCGGTCTCCTCTGTCTCCTCTGTCTCTCTCTGTCTCTCTCGGTCTCTCTCGGTCTCCCCTGTCTCTCTCTGTCTCTCTCTGTCTCTCTCTGTCTCTCTCTGTCTCTCTCTGTCTCTCTCTGTCTCTCTCTGTCTCTCTCTGTCTCTCTCTGTCTCTCTCTGTCTCTCTCTGTCTCTCTCTGTCTCTCTCTGTCTCTCTCTGTCTCTCTCTGTCTCTCTCTGTCTCTCTCTGTCTCTACATTTTGCGTTTGCATCCAAATATTACACTTTATATACATCACAGAAGATTAAAATAGGACAAAACCGTTTGACATAGAAACACCGGATTTTCGTCAGATTGAAAAAATAATAAACTTTAATTATGAAACATATTGATAATATTCCAATCATGAGGTCAAAGAGGTGCTTTTGGTCATTGACTGCTGGAAAGGTCTACACTACAAACACACAGCTCAGACACCCATGCATGTCCCACGAGACATGCCACCAGAGGACTCTTCACAGTCCCCAAGTCCAGAACAGACTATGGGAGGCACACAGCTCAGACACCCATGCATTCCCCACCAGACATGCCACCAGAGGTCTCTTCACAGTCCCCAAGTCCAGAACTGACTATGGGAGGCACACAGCTCAGACACCCATGCATGTCCCACGAGACATGCCACCAGAGGTCTCTTCACAGTCCCCAAGTCCAGAACAGACTATGGGAGGCACACAGCTCAGACACCCTGCATATCCCACCAGACATGCCACCAGAGGTCTCTTCACAGTCCCCAAGTCCAGAACAGACTATGGGAGGCACACAGCTCAGACACCCTGCATATCCCACCAGACATGCCACCAGAGGTCTCTTCACAGTCCCCAAGTCCAGAACAGACTATGGGAGGCACACAGCTCAGACACCCTGCATATCCCACCAGGCATGCCATCAGAGGTCTCTTCACAGTCCCCAAGTCCAGAACAGACTATGGGAGACACACAGCTCAGACACCCTGCATATCCCACCAGGCATGCCACCAGAGGTCTCTTCACAGTCCCCAAGTCCAGAACAGACTATGGGAGTGGCACAGTACGACACAGAGCCATGACTACATGGAACTCTATTCCACATCAGGTAACTGATACAAGCAGTAGAATCAGATTTAAAAAGCAGATACAAATAAACCTTATGTAACAGCAGGGACTGTGAAGAGACACACAGGCACAGACGCACATACACATTAAACACGCACTCTACACACACGTACACATTTATTTTGTATTGTAGATATGTGATAGTAGAGAAATAGCCTGAGGGAACACAATGTGTTGTGAAAAGTGATACGTCTGAAATGTCACGTAATATTTTAAATTGTATATAACTGTCTTAATGTTGCTGGACCCCAGGGGAAGAGTAGCTGCTGGGGGAGATGGGAGAGGTGAGGGGGAGGAGGGGGAGATGGGGAGGTGGGAGAGGTGAGGAGGGGGAGATGGGAGAGGTGAGGGGGAGGAGGGGGAGATGGGGAGGTGGGAGAGGTGAAGAGGGGGAGATGGGGAGGTGGGAGAGGTGAAGAGGGGGGGGAGATGGGAGAGGTGAGGAGGGGGAGATGGGAGAGGTGAGGGGTAGGAGGGGGAGATGGGGAGGTGGGAGAGGTGAGGAGGGGGGAGATGGGAGAGGTGAGGGGGAGGAGGGGAGATGGGGAGGTGGGAGAGGTGAGGAGGGGGAGATGGGAGATGGGGGAGGGGGAGGAGGGGGAGATGGGGAGGTTGGAGAGGTGGGCACTATTGATTATTGTCATCATCGTTGTTTCTGTTTCTCTCTGTTTCTCCTTTTTTCTCGTTTTTCTCTTTCTCTCTCTCTCTGTTTCTGTCTTTCTCTCTCTTTGTCCATTCTATTTCTCTTTCTCTCTCTCTCTGTTTCTGTCTTTCTCTCTCTTTGTCCATTCTATTTCTCTTTCTGTCTTCTTATTTCCCATCTCCCTTTTTTTCTCTTTATTCTCCCCTTTCTTCTCACTGTCTGTCTTCTCACTATCACATTCTCTTCTCTTTCGGTCCTCATATTTCAGGGGTTTCTCTTCTCTTTCCATCCTCCTATTTCAGTGTTTTCCAGCTAGGCATAGAAGTGTCAGTGTGATTCCCATCAGCCCACAGTACTGCTACTGTGTTCATGGCAGCAACCATTGTTGTCAGTTCACTGTGCAGTATTGTTGACCTGTCCTGTGGTTGTTTGAGAGGTGGAGAGGAGTGGGTGGACAGGTCTAGATGGTCCAGGGACTCTAGGACAGACGTCTCCTGTGGTTGTTTGAGAGGTGGAGAGGAGTGGGTGGACAGGTCTAGATGGTCCAGGGACTCTAGGACAGACGTGGGTTGTTTGACAGGTCTAGATGGTCCAGGGACTCTAGGACAGACGTCTCCTGTGGTTGTTTGAGAGGTGGAGAGGAGTGGGTGGACAGGTCTAGATGGTCCAGGGACTCTAGGACAGAGGTCTCCTGTGGTTGTTTGAGAGGTGGAGAGGAGTGGGTGGACAGGTCTCGATGGTCCAGGAAAGGATGTCTCTCCTGGGCCTTTTTACTAATCAGTTGTGCCCCATTGGTTATTGGAACAAAGCCATACGTTTCCTGACTGGGAAAACAGAATGTTTTTAAAACATTCTGAGAACAGAAGTTAACGTTCTGGGAATGTTTACATTTAGGTTGCAGGGAGGTTCTGAGAACGTTTTACTATGGTTCCATGAACGTTTTCCTGGGAGGTATTATTAACGTTCTGAGAACAGAAATTCTAGGTTATTTGAAGGTTTTTTAATAACTTTCTTTTAACTTTCACTGAATGTTTCAAAAAGTATTTTATTAACATCGCTAGCTTAATTAGGGTTAACTTGTTTGAACTCCAAGCCCAGAGTAGGACACGTGGCAATTCATTTCAGGCATTAATAATGCAGACACATGCATTTTTTATTGTGACAGAGTGAGATTCAGTGAGATTCAAACCGATAATCTTCTGTTCTCTATTCATGGATTAGTCCACTGCGCCTCCAGGATGGAGCATGCCATGTTTTAGCTTGTTCAAACAGACCCCATTCAAAGGAAACGAGCGCTTATTAAGATCAGATGTGGCCAATTAGTGGATTTGGGCAAAACACCTGAGCATACTTAAAGGTTTAATTGAACCTTTATTTAACTAGGAAGTCATACTTAAAGGTTTAATTTAACCTTCATTTAACTAGGAAGTCATACTTAAAGGTTTAATTTAACCTTTATTGAACTAGGAAGTCATACTTAAAGGTTTAATTTAACCTTCATTTAACTAGGAAGTCATACTTAAAGGTTTAATTTAACCTTCATTTAACTAGGAAGTCATACTTAACCAGACAGATAGAGAGTGTTCTCTGAGAGCGGAATGTACTGTACATGTTTTTAAATAACATTCCTAGAACGTTCTGTGAACGTTACTGAAGTTATCTTGTGTTTTCTATGGAAAGGTTTCTTAAAGTTCTCTGAACAAATGAAGAACAGGACTCTACATAGAATGATGATTCAACCTGTAGGAAACGTTATGCTGAAGAACAGGACTCTACATAGAATGATGACGCAACCTGTAGGAAACGTTATGCTGAAGAACAGGACTCTACATAGAATGATGATGCAACCTGTAGGAAACGTTATGCTGAAGAACAGGACTCTACATAGAATGATGATGCAACCTGTAGGAAACGTTATGCTGAAGAACAGGACTCTACATAGAATGATGACGCAACCTGTAGGAAACGTTATGCTGAAGAACAGGACTCTACATAGAATGATGATTCAACCTGTAGGAAACGTTATGCTGAAGAACAGGACTCTACATAGAATGATGATGCAACCTGTAGGAAACGTTATGCTGAAGAACAGGACTCTACATAGAATGATGAAGCAACCTGTAGGAAACGTTATGCTGAAGAACAGGACTCTACATTGAATGATGATGCAACCTGTAGGAAACGTTATGCTGAAGAACAGGACTCTACATAGAATGATGATGCAACCTGTAGGAAACGTTATGCTGAAGAACAGGACTCTACATAGAATGATGATGCAACCTGTAGGAAACGTTATGCTGAAGAACAGGACTCTACATAGAATGATGATGCAACCTGTAGGAAACGTTATGCTGAAGAACAGGACTCTACATAGAATGATGATGCAACCTGTAGGAAACGTTATGCTGAAGAACAGGACTCTACATAGAATGATGATGCAACCTGTAGGAAACGTTATGCTGAAGAACAGGACTCTACATAGAATGATGATGCAACCTGTAGGAAACGTTATGCTGAAGAACAGGACTCTACATAGAATGATGATGCAACCTGTAGGAAACGTTATGCTGAAGAACAGGACTCTACATAGAATGATGATGCAACCTGTAGGAAACGTTATGCTGAAGAACAGGACTCTACAGCTAAGCAACCATTCCCAGAAAACAAATACACTGTGTTCCAACGCTAAGCAACCATTCCCAGAAAACAAATACACTGTGTCCCAACGCTAAGCAACCATTCCCAGAAAACAAATACACTGTGTCCCAACGCTAAGCAACCATTCCCAGAAAACAAATACACTGTGTCCCAACGCTAAGCAACCATTCCCAGAAAACAAAACAAACGCTACAACTGTGTCCCAACGCTAAGCAACCATTCCCAGAAAACAAATACACCATGTCCCAACGCTAAGCAACCATTCCCAGAAAACAAATACACTGTGTCCCAACGCTAAGCAACCATTCCCAGAAAACAAATACACTGTGTCCCAACGCTAAGCAACCATTCCCAGAAAACAAATACACTGTGTCCCAACGCTAAGCAACCATTCCCAGAAAACAAATACACCATGTCCCAACGCTAAGCAACCATTCCCAGAAAACAAATACACCATGTCCCAACGCTAAGCAACCATTCCCAGAAAACAAATACACCATGTCCCAACGCTAAGCAACCATTCCCAGAAAACAAATACACCATGTCCCAACGCTAAGCAACCATTCCCAGAAAACAAATACACTGTGTTCCAACGCTAAGCAACCATTCCCAGAAAACAAATACACTGTGTCCCAACGCTAAGCAACCATTCCCAGAAAACAAATACACTGTGTCCCAACGCTAAGCAACCATTCCCAGAAAACAAATACACTGTGTTCCAACGCTAAGCAACCATTCCCAGAAAACAAATACACTGTGTTCCAACGCTAAGCAACCATTCCCAGAAAACAAATACACTGTGTTCCAACGCTAAGCAACCATTCCCAGAAAACAAATACACTGTGTTCCAACGCTAAGCAACCATTCCCAGAAAACAAATACACTGTGTTCCAACGCTAAGCAACCATTCCCAGAAAACAAATACACTGTGTTCCAACGCTAAGCAACCATTCCCAGAAAACAAATACACTGTGTTCCAACGCTAAGCAACCATTCCCAGAAAACAAATACACTGTGTCCCAACGCTAAGCAACCATTCCCAGAAAACAAATACACTGTGTCCCAACGCTAAGCAACCATTCCCAGAAAACAAATACACTGTGTCCCAACGCTAAGCAACCATTCCCAGAAAACAAATACACTGTGTCCCAACGCTAAGCAACCATTCCCAGAAAACAAATACACTGTGTCCCAACGCTAAGCAACCATTCCCAGAAAACAAATACACTGTGTCCCAACGCTAAGCAACCATTCCCAGAAAACAAATACACTGTGTCCCAACGCTAAGCAACCATTCCCAGAAAACAAATACACTGTGTCCCAACGCTAAGCAACCATTCCCAGAAAACAAATACACTGTGTCCCAACGCTAAGCAACCATTCCCAGAAAACAAATACACTGTGTCCCAACGCTAAGCAACCATTCCCAGAAAACAAATACACTGTGTTCCAACGCTAAGCAACCATTCCCAGAAAACAAATACACTGTGTCCCAACGCTAAGCAACCATTCCCAGAAAACAAATACACTGTGTCCCAACGCTAAGCAACCATTCCCAGAAAACAAATACACTGTGTCCCAACGCTAAGCAACCATTCCCAGAAAACAAATACACTGTGTCCCAACGCTAAGCAACCATTCCCAGAAAACAAATACACTGTGTCCCAACGCTAAGCAACCATTCCCAGAAAACAAATACACTGTGTCCCAACGCTAAGCAACCATTCCCAGAAAACAAATACACTGTGTCCCAACGCTAAGCAACCATTCCCAGAAAACAAATACACTGTGTTCCAACGCTAAGCAACCATTCCCAGAAAACAAATACACTGTGTCCCAACGCTAAGCAACCATTCCCAGAAAACAAATACACTGTGTTCCAAAGCTAAGCAACCATTCCCAGAAAACAAATACACTGTGTCCCAACGCTAAGCAACCATTCCCAGAAAACAAATACACTGTGTCCCAACGCTAAGCAACCATTCCCAGAAAACAAATACACTGTGTTCCAATGCTAAGCAACCATTCCCAGAAAACAAATACACTGTGTTCCAAAGCTAAGCAACCATTCCCAGAAAACAAATACACTGTGTTCCAAAGCTAAGCAACCATTCCCAGAAAACAAATACACCGTGTCCCAAAGCTAAGCAACCATTCCCAGAAAACAAATACACCGTGTCCCAAAGCTAAGCAACCATTCCCAGAAAACAAATACACTGTGTCCCAAAGCTAAGCAACCATTCCCAGAAAACAAATACACCGTGTCCTAAAGCTAAGCAACCCTTCCCAGAAAACAAATACACCGTGTCCCAAAGCTAAGCAACCATTCCCAGAAAACAAATACACCATGTCCCAAAGCTAAGCAACCATTCCCAGAAAACAAATACACTGTGTCCCAAAGCTAAGCAACCATTCCCAGAAAACAAATACACCATGTCCCAAAGCTAAGCAACCATTCCCAGAAAACAAATACACCGTGTCCCAAAGCTAAGCAACCATTCCCAGAAAACAAATACACTGTGTCCCAAAGCTAAGCAACCATTCCCAGAAAACAAATACACTGTGTCCCAAAGCTAAGCAACCATTCCCAGAAAACAAATACACCATGTCCCAAAGCTAAGCAACCATTCCCAGAAAACAAATACACTGTGTCCCAAAGCTAAGCAACCATTCCCAGAAAACAAATACACTGTGTTCCAAAGCTAAGCAACCATTCCCAGAAAACAAATACACCATGTCCCAAAGCTAAGCAACCATTCCCAGAAAACAAATACACTGTGTTCCAAAGCTAAGCAACCATTCCCAGAAAACAAATACACTGTGTTCCAAAGCTAAGCAACCATTCCCAGAAAACAAATACACCATGTCCCAAAGCTAAGCAACCATTCCCAGAAAACAAATACACTGTGTTCCAAAGCTAAGCAACCATTCCCAGAAAACAAATACACTGTGTTCCAAAGCTAAGCAACCATTCCCAGAAAACAAATACACTGTGTCCCAAAGCTAAGCAACCATTCCCAGAAAACAAATACACTGTGTTCCAAAGCTAAGCAACCATTCCCAGAAAACAAATACACTGTGTTCCAAAGCTAAGCAACCATTCCCAGAAAACAAATACACTGTGTTCCAAAGCTAAGCAACCATTCCCAGAAAACAAATACACTGTGTTCCAAAGCTAAGCAACCATTCCCAGAAAACAAATACACTGTGTTCCAAAGCTAAGCAACCATTCCCAGAAAACAAATACACTGTGTTCCAACGCTAAGCAACCATTCCCAGAAAACAAATACACTGTGTTCCAACGCTAAGCAACCATTCCCAGAAAACAAATACACTGTGTTCCAACGCTAAGCAACCATTCCCAGAAAACAAATACACTGTGTCCCAACGCTAAGCAACCATTCCCAGAAAACAAATACACTGTGTCCCAACGCTAAGCAACCATTCCCAGAAAACAAATACACTGTGTTCCAACGCTAAGCAACCATTCCCAGAAAACAAATACACTGTGTCCCAACGCTAAGCAACCATTCCCAGAAAACAAATACACTGTGTCCCAACGCTAAGCAACCATTCCCAGAAAACAAATACACTGTGTTCCAAAGCTAAGCAACCATTCCCAGAAAACAAATACACTGTGTTCCAACGCTAAGCAACCATTCCCAGAAAACAAATACACTGTGTTCCAAAGCTAAGCAACCATTCCCAGAAAACAAATACACTGTGTTCCAAAGCTAAGCAACCATTCCCAGAAAACAAATACACTGTGTTCCAAAGCTAAGCAAACATTCCCAGAAAACAAATACACTGTGTTCCAAAGCTAAGCAACCATTCCCAGAAAACAAATACACTGTGTCCCAAAGCTAAGCAAACATTCCCAGAAAACAAATACACTGTGTTCCAAAGCTAAGCAACCATTCCCAGAAAACAAATACACTGTGTTCCAAAGCTAAGCAACCATTCCCAGAAAACAAATACACTGTGTTCCAAAGCTAAGCAACCATTCCCAGAAAACAAATACACTGTGTTCCAAAGCTAAGCAACCATTCCCAGAAAACAAATACACTGTGTTCCAAAGCTAAGCAACCATTCCCAGAAAACAAATACACAGTGTCCCAAAGCTAAGCAACCATTCCCAGAAAACAAATGCACCATGTTCCAAAGCTAAGCAACCATTCCCAGAAAACAAATACACCGTGTCCCAAAGCTAAGCAACCATTCCCAGAAAACAAATACACCATGTCCTAAAGCTAAGCAACCATTCCCAGAAAACAAATACACTGCATGGGAAACAGTCAGACTGTCACACACTCACACACTGCATGTCACTGCAAGTTTCACTGCATGGATCACTGCAAATATTACAGCATGGGATCACTGCAAATATCACTGCATGGGATCACTGCAGCATCACTGCATGGGATCACTGCAAGTATCACTGCATGGGATCACTGCAAGTATCACTGCATGGGATCACTGCATCACTGCATGTGATCACTGCATGGGATCACTGCAAGTATCACTGCATGGGATCACTGCATGTATCACTGCATGGGATCAATGCAAGTATCACTGCATGGGATCACTGCAAGTAACATTGCATGGGATCACTGCAAGTATCACTTGCATGGGATCACTGCATGTCATCACATGCATGGGATCACTGCAAGTATCACTGCATGGGATCAATGCAAGTATCCCTGCATGGGATTACTGCAAGTATCACTGCAAGTATCACTGCATGGGATCACTGCAAGTATCACTGCATGGGATCACTGCAAGTATCACTGCATGGGATTACTGCAAGTATCACTGCATGGGATTACTGCAAGTATCACTGCATGGGATCACTGCAAGTATCACTGCATGGGATCACTGCAAGTATCACTGCATGGGATCACTGCAAGTATCACTGCATGGGATCACTGCAAGTATCATTGCATGGGATTACTGCAAGTATCACTGCATTACTGCAGTATCACTGAATCACTGCTTATCACTGCATGGGATTACTGGTATCACTGCATGGGATCACTGCAATAGTGATCTGCATGGGATCACTGCAATGTATCACTGGGATTACTATCACCATTCATCACTGCAACAGTGATCTGCAATGGGATCACTGCAATCACTGGGATCACCATTATCATTCTGCTTTTCCTGCATTTATTTTTGTTGAATTTCCTGTCTTTCTAGGACATTCTCTGGTTCTCATCACCATTCATCCGTCAATAGTGATCTAATGGGTGTAATGACAGTCTGGTCTCACCATTCATCAGTCAACAGTGATCTAATGGGTGTAATGACAGTCTGGTCTCACCATTCATCAGTCAATAGTGATCTAATGGGTGTAATGACAGTCTGGTCTCATCATTCAGTCAATAGTGATCTAATGGGTGTAATGACAGTCTGGTCTCCTCACCATTCATCAGTCAACAGTGATCTAATGGGTGTAATGACAGTCTGGTCTCACCATTCATCAGTCAATAGTGATCTAATGGGAATGACAGTCTGGTCTCACCATTCATCAGTCAATAGTGATCTAATGGGTGTAATGACAGTCTGGTCTCACCATTCATCAGTCAATAGTGATCTAATGGGTGTAATGACAGTCTGGTCTCACCATTCATCAGTCAATAGTGATCTAATGGGTGTAATGACAGTCTGGTCTCACCATTCATCAGTCAATAGTGATCTAATGGGTGTAATCAGTCTGGTCTCACCATTCATCAGTCAATAGTGATCTAATGGGTGTAATGACAGTCTGGTCTCACCATTCATCAGTCAATAGTGATCTAATGGGTGTAATGACAGTATGGTCTCACCATTCATCAGTCAATAGTGATCTAATGGGTGTAATGACAGTCTGGTCTTCACCATTCATCAGTCAATAGTGATCTAATGGGTGTAATGACAGTCTGGTCTCACCATTCATCAGTCTAGTGATCTAATGGGTGTAATGACATTCTCCTCACCATTCATCAGTCAATAGTGATCTAATGGGTGTAATCATCACCATTCATCAGTCAATAGTGATCTAATGGGTGTAATGACAGTCTGGTCTCATCAGTCCATCATCAGTCAATAGTGATCTAATGGGTGTAATGACAGTCTGGTCTCACCATTCATCAGTCAATAGTGATCTAATGGGTGTAATGACAGTCTGGTCTCACCATTCATCAGTCAATAGTGATCTAATGGGTGTAATGACAGTCTGGTCTCACCATTCATCAGTCAATAGTGATCTAATGGGTGTAATGACAGTCTGGTCTCAGTCTGGTCTCATTCATCAGTCAATAGTGATCTAATGGGTGTAATGACAGTCAATGTGATCTAATGTCTCACCATTCATCAGTCAATAGTGATCTAATGGGTGTAATGACAGTATTGTCTCCTCACCATTCATCAGTCAATAGTGATCTAATGGGTGTAATGACAGTCTGGTCTCACCATTCATCAGTCAATAGTGATCTAATGGGTGTAATGACAGTCTGGTCTCACCATTCATCAGTCAATAGTGATCTAATGGGTGTAATGACAGTCTGGTCTCACCATTCATCAGTCAATAGTGATCTAATGGGTGTAATGACAGTCTGGTCTCCTTAAACTACAGGATTCTTTAATTTCAAACATCCCTCTTTGTGAGGCTCCTTTGAATATATTACATTTACATTTAAGTCATTTAGCAGACGAATATATTTAATTGAGAGATTCCATTGAGAATATTTCTCATTCAAAAAAGAGAAAAGCCCATTTTAATTTGAATGATTCCTTTACTGAATGTACTTCCTGAACTCATCAGTGTCTGAGCTTTCACTGACTGTGCCCCAAATGGTACCCAATTCCCTTCCCTGTGTAGTGCACTACTCTTAGCCAGGGCGCATAGGGCAGATGTAGGGGACAGGGAGTCATGTGGAACACACCCCCACTCTCTCACCTCTTGCTCTCTCTTTATTGAATCAAATCCTCTGTCTCTCTCACACACACACACACACACACACACACACACACACACACACACACACACACACACACACACACACACACACACACACACACACACACACACACACACACACACACACACACACACACACACACACACACACACACACACACACACACACACACACACACACACACACACACACCTGTATGCCACAGCAACAGTGCCAGCGCAGCCTCTTAATCTCTCCCAACCAATGATTAAGATAGGAGGATATCCTGTGTTGTAATCCCTCACGCTGCTGTTGTGCTACTTCTCTCCTCACACACCAAGACCAATCAGTCTCTCTGCTCCCTTGTTATCAATCTGTTCCCTTCTGTATGATTCAGCTTGAGAGACAGAGACAGAGAGAGACAGAGGAGACAGAGAGAGACAGAGAGAGACAGAGAGAGACAGAGGAGACAGAGGAGACAGAGAGAGACAGATGAGACAGAGGAGACAGAGAGAGACAGACAGAGAGAGACAGAGGAGACAGAGGAGACAGAGACAGAGACAGAGAGAGAGACAGAGAGAGACAGAGAGAGACAGAGGAGACAGAGAGAGACAGAGGAGACAGAGGAGACAGAGGAGACAGAGAGGGACAGAGGAGACAGAGAGAGACAGAGAGAGACAGAGAGACAGAGGAGACAGAGAGAGACAGAGGAGACAGAGGAGACAGAGGAGACAGAGAGAGACAGAGGAGACAGAGAGAGACAGAGGAGACAGAGGAGACAGAGAGAGACAGAGAGAGACAGAGGAGACAGAGGAGACAGAGGAGACAGAGAGAGACAGAGGAAGACAGAGAGAGACAGAGAGAGACAGAGAGAGACAGAGAGACAGATGAGACAGAGGAGACAGAGAGAGACAGAGGAGACAGAGGAGACAGAGAGAGACAGAGAGACAGAGAGAGACAGAGGAGACAGAGAGAGACAGAGGAGACAGAGAGAGACAGAGGAGACAGAGAGAGACAGAGAGAGACAGAGGAGACAGAGAGAGACAGAGAGAGACAGAGAGAGACAGAGGAGACAGAGAGAGAGAGAGAGACAGAGGAGACAGAGGAGACAGAGAGAGACAGAGGGAGACAGAGGGACAGAGAGAGACAGGGGAGACCGAGAGAGACCGAGAGAGACCGAGAGAGACCGAGAGAGACCGAGAGAGACCGAGAGAGACAGAGGAGACAGAGAAGACAGAGGATACAGAGAAGACAGAGAAGACAGAGGAGACAGAGAGAGACAGAGGAGACAGAGAGAGACATAGAGAGACAGAGAGAGACAGAGAGAGACAGAGGAGACAGAGGAGACAGAGAGAGACAGAGGAGACAGAGAGAGACAGAGGAGACAGAGGAGACAGAGGAGACAGAGGAGACAGAGAGAGACAGAGAGAGACAGAGAGACAGAGAGAGACAGAGAGATAGAGAGAGACAGAGAGAGACAGAGGGCAGACAGAGAGAGACAGAGGAGACAGAGGAGACAGAGAGAGACAGAGGAGACAGAGGAGACAGAGAGAGACAGAGGAGACAGAGAGACAGAGGAGACAGAGAGAGACAGAGGAGACAGAGAGAGACAGAGAGACAGAGAGACAGAGGAGACAGAGGAGACAGAGGAGACAGAGAGAGACAGAGGAGACAGAGAGAGACAGAGGAGACAGAGAGACAGAGAGAGACAGAGGAGACAGAGGAGACAGAGGAGACAGAGAGACAGAGAGAGACTTAGGAGACAGAGAGAGACAGAGGAGACAGAGGAGACAGAGGAGACAGAGAGAGACAGAGGAGACAGAGAGAGACTTAGGAGACAGAGAGAGACAGAGGAGACAGAGGAGACAGAGAGAGGCAGAGGAGACAGAGAGACAGAGGAGACAGAGAGAAACAGAGGAGACAGTGAGAAACAGATGAGACAGAGGAGACAGAGAAAATAGGAGATATAGGATATAGAGACACAGACAGAGAGAGATAGAGGAGTCAGATGAGAGAGATAGAGGAGACAGAGGACATAGAGGAGAGAGAGACAGACAGAGATAGAGGAGACTGATGAGAGAGAGATAAGAGACATAGGACATAGGTGAGACAGAGGAGAAAGAGATAGAGAAGACAAAGGAGACAGAGGAGTTAGAGGAGACGATAGTATCAGTGAAGAGTCAACGAGCATAGCATACAGCTATAGTATTGCTACATCTCTCTCTCTCTCTCTCTCTCTCTCCAATTCAATTGAAGGGCTTTATTAGCATGGGAAACATATGTTTATATGTTTATATATACAGAAGTGAAATAAACATTGAAAATGAACAGTAAACATTACACTCACAAATGTTCCAAAAGAATAAAAACATTTCAAATATCATATTATGTTGAAGTAGGAAGTTTAGATACTCTTCAGTTGGAGTCATTGAATGTTTTTCAACCACTCCACAAATTTCTTGTTAACAAACTATAGTTTTGGCAAGTTTTTTCGGACATCTACTTTAAGCATGACACAAGTGGTTTTTCCAACAATTGTTTAAAGACAGATTCACATACACTAAGTTGGCTGTGCCTTTAAACCAGTTGGAAAATCCCCGAAAATGATGACATGGCTTTAGAAGCTTCTGATAGGCTGATTGACATAATTTGAGTCAATTGGAGGTGTACCTGTGGATGTATTTCAAGGCCTACCTTCAAACTCAATGCCTCTTTGCTTGACATCATGGGACAATCAAAAGAAATCAGCCAAGACCTCAGAAAATAAATTGTAGACCTCCACAAGTCTGGTTCATCCTTGAGAGCAATTTCCAAACGCCGTTCATCTGTACAAACAATAGAACGCAAGTATATACACCATGGGACCACGAAGCCGTCATACCGGTCAGGAAGGAGACGCGCTCTGTCTCCTAGAGATGAACGTACTTTGGTGTGAAAAGTGCAAATCAATCCCAGAACAACAGCAAAGGACCTTATGAAGATGCTGGAGGAAACAGGTACAAAAGTATCTATATCCACAGTAAAACGAGTCCTATATCGACATAACCTGAAAGGCTGTTCAGCAAGGAAGAAGCCACTGCTCCAAAACCCACCTGTCCTTTGCCACAGGAGGGACTGGTGCACTTCACAAAATAGATGGCTGCATGAGGAAGGAAAATGATGTGGATATATTGAAGCAACATCTCAAGACATCAAACAGGAAGTAAAAGCTTGGTCGCAAGTGGGTCTTACATATGGACAATGACCCCAAGCATACTTCCAAAGTTGTGACTAAATTGCTTAGGGACAACAAAGTCAAGGTACTGGATTGGCCATCACAAAGCCCTGACCTCAATCCTCTCTACTATTATTGTGACATGTCAGAATCTTAAAATGAAGTGGTGATCCTAACTGACCTAAGACAGGAAGTTTTTACTCGGATTAAATGTTAGGAATTGTGAAAGACTGAGTTTAAATGTATTTGGCTATAAGGTGCATGTCAACATCTGACTTCAACTGTATTCAGTGATGTAATGATGTGCAAATAGTAAAAGGGAAAATAAATCAATATAAAATAAATATAAACATGGGTTGTATTCACAATTGTGTTTGTTCTTCATTGGTTGCCTTCTCCCTCCCTCCCTCCCTCCCTCCCTCCCTCCCTCCCTCCCTCCCTCCCTCCCTCCCTCCCTCCCTCCCTCCCTCCCTCCCTCCCTCCCTCCCTCTAAAGTGTTTAAAGACAGAAGAGAGAGGGGTGCTACCGTATGGTTCAGAGGGTGAGGGTCCTAACCATTAATCCTTGTGTGTGTGTGTGTGTGTGTGTGTGTGTGTGTGTGTGTGTGTGTGTGTGTGTGTGTGTGTGTGTGTGTGTGTGTGTGTGTGTGTGTGTGTGTGTGTGTGTGTGTGTGTGTGTGTGTGTGTGAGACTGGGGGTGGTTCAATCCCTGCTCCCTAGCCAATCAAGCCTCATCAATCTCTCCCAGGAGATGATCAACAGAGGGTCAAGTGAAGGGCAGGGTTAGGGACAGGAACAGGGACCGCTGCTCAGACCATATGACTCCTGGCCATTGGGAGGGAGGGAGGGAGGGAGGGAGGGAGGGAGGGAGGGAGGGAGGGAGGGAGGGAGGGAGGGAGAGATGAGGGGGGTAGAACAGAGGGATACTGGGTGTTGCTGATAACACCCTGACATCTGTCTCTGTGGAGATGAACTTGTTCTGTACCTGAACTCCAAAAGCCCAGCCAGGTGGGGGCAGAGGGAGGGAGGGAGGGAGGGAGGGAGGAACAGGGAGTTTAGAAGAGAGGGATGAGAAAATAGCCGCTGTAGAGATTAATTTATACCTGACATCCCAAAGCCCAGCAGGATGGGATAGACAGAGGCTGAGTAGGGTTTTTCTCTGTGCAATACAGGGCACTACTTTAGACCAGGGCCCATAGGGAATAGAGTGCACTACTTTGGACCAGGGCCCATAGGGAATAGGGTGCACTACTTTTGACCAGGGCCCATAGGGAATAGGGTGCACTATTTTTGACCAGGGCCCATAGGTAATAGGGTGCACTACTTTTGACCAGGGCACATAGGGAATAGGGTGCACTACTTTTGACCAGGGCCCATAGGGAATAGGGTACACTACTTTAACCCAGGGCCCATAGGGAATAGAGTGCACTACTTTAACCCAGGGCCCATAGGGAATAGGGTGCACTACTTTAACCCAGGGCCCATAGGGAATAGGGTGCACTACTTTAACCCATGGCCCATAGGGAATAGGGTGCACGACTTTAACCCAGGGCCCATAGGGAATAGGGTACACTACTTTAACCCAGGGCCCATAGGGAATAGGGTACACTACTTTAACCCAGGGCCCATAGGGAATAGGGTACACTACTTTGGACCAGGGCCCATAGGGAATAGGGTACACTACTTTGGACCAGGGCCCATAGGGAATAGGGTACACTACTTTGGACCAGGGCCCATGGGGAATAGGTTACACTACTTTGGACCAGGGCCCATAGGGAATAGGGTACACTACTTTGGACCAGGGCCCATAGGGAATAGGGTACACTACTTTAACCCAGGGCCCATAGGGAATAGGGTGCACTACTTTAACCCAGGGCCCATAGGGAATAGGGTGCACTACTTTAACCCAGGGCCCATAGGGAATAGGGTGCACTACTTTAACCCAGGGCCCATAGGGAATAAGGTACACTACTTTGGACCAGGGCCCATAGGGAATAGGGTGCACTACTTTGGACCAGGGCCCATAGGGAATAGGGTACACTACTTTGGACCAGGGCCCATAGGCAATAGGGTACACTACTTTGGACCAGTTATTTGGGATACATTATAATATTACCACTCTGCATGGATGTTTTTATTGTGTGTGTGTTGGAGGGGGGAGGTGTGTGTGTGTGTGTGTGTGTGTGTGTGTGTGTGTGTGTGTGTGTGTGTGTGTGTGTGTGTGTGTGTGTGTGTGTGTGTGTGTGTGTGTGTGTGGGTGTGTGTGTGTGTGTGTGTGGAGGGGAGTGTGTGTGTTGTGGAGGGTAGAAGTGTGTGTGTGTGTGTGTTGGAGGGGGGAGGTGTGTGTGTTGTGGAGGGAAGTGTGTGTGTGTGTGTGTGTGTGTGGAGGGGTGTGTGTGTGTGTGTGTGTGGAGGAGGGAAGTGAAGTGTGTGTGTGTGTGTGTGTGTGTGTGTGTGTGTGTGTGTGTGTGTGTGTGTGTGTGTGTGTGTGTGTGTGTGTGTGTGTGTGTGTGTGTGTGTGTGTGTGTGTGTGTGTGTGTGTGTGTGGGTGGATGGTAGAAGTGTGTGTGTGTGATTGTGTGTGTGTGTGTGTGGTGGATGGTAGAAGTGTGTGTGTGTGTGTGTGTGTGTGTGTGTGTGTGTGTGTGTGTGTGTGTGTGTGTGTGTGTGTGTGTGTGTGTGTGTGTGTGTGTGTGTGTGTGTGTGTGGAGGGTAGAAGTGTGTGTCTGTGTGTGTTGGAGGGAGGAGGTGTGTGTGTTGTGGAGGAGGGAAGTGTGTGTGTGTGTGTGGTGGATGGTAGAAGTGTGTGTGTGTGTGTGTTGGAGGGGGAGGTGTGTGTGTGTGTTGGAGGGGGAGGTGTGTGTGTTGTGGAGGGGGGAGGTGTGTGTGTTGTGGAGGGGGGTGTGTGTGTTGTGGAGGGGGGAGGTGTGTGTGTGTGTGTTTTTTTGTTTCACCAGTGTGTTTTTTGCCCAGTATGCTCTCTGCTAAGTGAATGTAAAGTGATTGCTGTCCCACATAATTTCCCTGCTACTCAGAAGGTATTTGTGTTGAACTCTCTGAAGCCCCTGGACTAAACAACTGTAGACACACACACACCTAAATACACACATGCAGTCACTCACACACCTATTCACACACAGTTACTCACGCACGATCGCACGTACACACACAAACCCATAAGCAACACAGTTATGCACACACACACACACGCACACACACACACACACTTCCCCCTCCACACACACACACACACACACACACACACACACACACACACACACACACACACACACACACACACACACACACACACACACACACACACACACACACACACACACACACACACACACACACACACTTACCCCCTCCTCACACACACACACACACACACACACACACGCTTCCCCCTCCTCACACCCACACACACACGCTTCCCCCCCTCCTCACACACACACACACACACACGCTTCCCCCCCTCCTCACACACACACACATACACATGTAAACAAATACTCCGTCTTCCTCCATCCAAGCCGTTGTCTTTAGAGACAGATGACAGAACCAATCGTGTATGGTATCCAACTCCCTTGAAATCAATAATTACCTCAGAGGGAATAAGGGAACTAAACAGTAACTTGCAAATGGCTGCAGATGGAGGGGGGGCAGTCCAGATTTAAGTTGAAACGGTATGTTCTTGCTGGTCCCCAGGACATCAGTAGATTAAAAAAAACTCAAAACACGGAGTCTATGGAGCTGGAGCTCGAGTGTACGAACCCTGTAGTCAAGGTCAAGTCAAGGTATTGGAGTGGCCATCACAAAGCCCTGACCTCAATCCTATCCAACATGTGTGGAGAGAACTGAAAAAGCGTGTGCGAGCAAGGAGGCCTTACAAGCCTGACTTATTTACACCAGCTCTGTCAGGTGGAATGGGACAAAACTCACCCAACTTTCTGAATATATGTCATCTTCTGACCCACTGGGAATGTGATGAAAGAAATAAAACCTAAAATAAATCATTCTCTCTTCTATTATTCTGCTTTTATTTCACATTCTCAAAATAAAGTGGTGATCTTAACTGACCTAAAGACAGGGAATTTTAACTAGATTTAGATGTCAGGAATTGTGAAAGACTGAGTTGAAATGTATTTGGCGAAAGTGTATTTGGATAAGGTGTATACTACAAGGTGATCTGGATGCTCTCCATAGCTACCATCTCCATAGCTACCATCTCCATAGCTATTATTGTTAACATAATAAGAGGAAACCGGGCAGACTGTGGACCAGGCAGACTGTGAACCAGGCAGACTGTGAACCAGGCAGACTGTGAACCAGACACACGATAGACCAGGCAGACTAAGGACCAGCAGACTAAGGACCAGCAGACTATGGAACAGGCAGACTGTGAACCAGGCAGACTGTTAACCAGACACACGATAGACCAGGCAGACTAAGGACCAGCAGACTAAGGACCAGCAGACTATGGACCAGGCAGACTATAGACCAGCAGACAATAGACCAGGCAGACTATGGACCAGGCAGACTGTGAACCAGGCAGACTATGGACCAGCCAGACTATGGACCAGGCAGACTATGGACCAGACAGACTATGGACCAGGCAGACTATGGACCAGGCAGACTATGGACCAGGCAGACTATAGACCAGGCAGACTATAAACAAGGCAGACTATGGACCAGGCAGAGTATGGACCAGGCAGACAGTGGACCAGCAGACTATAGACCAGGCAGACTATAGACCAGCAGACAATAGACCAGGCAGACTATGGACCAGGCAGACTGTGAACCAGGCAGACTATGGACCAGGCAGACTATGGACCAGGCAGACTGTGGACCAGGCAGACTGTGGACCAGGCAGACTGTGGACCAGGCAGACTGTGGACCAGGCATACTATTGACCAGGCAGACTGTAAACCAGACACACGATAGACCAGGCAGACTAAGGACCAGCAGACTATGGACCAGGCAGACTATGGACCAGGCAGACTATAGACCAGGCAGACTATAGACCAGCAGACAATAGACCAGGCAGACAATAGACCAGGCAGACTATGAACCAGGCAGACTGTGAACCAGGCAGACTGTGAACCAGGCAGACTATGGACCAGCCAGACTATGGACCAGGCAGACTATGGACCAGGCAGAGTATAGACCAGGCAGAGTATAGACCAGGCAGACTATAGACCAGCAGACTATAGACCAGCAGACTATAGACAAGGCAGACTATAGACCAGGCAGAGTATGGACCAGGCAGAGTATGGACCAGGCAGACAGTGGACCAGGCAGACAGTGGACCAGCAGACTATAGACCAGGCAGACTATGGACCAGGCAGACTGTGAACCAGGCAGACTATGGACCAGGCAGACTGTGGACCAGGCAGACTGTGGACCAGGCAGACTGTGGACCAGGCAGACTGTGGACCAGGCAGACTGTGGACCAGGCAGACTGTGGACCAGGCAGACTGTGGACCAGGCAGACTATGGACCAGGCAGACTATAGACCAGGCAGACTGTGGACCAGGCAGACTATGGACCAGGCAGACTATGGACCAGGCAGACTATGGACCAGTAGACTATAGACCAGGCAGACGGTGGACCAGGCAGACTATGGACCAGGCAGACTATAGACCAGGCAGACTATAGACCAGGCAGACTATAGACCAGGCAGACTATAGACCAGTAGACTATGGACCAGACAGACTATGGACCAGTAGACTATGGAACAGGCAGACTATAGACCAGGCAGACTATAGACCAGTAGACTATAGACCAGGCAGACTATGGACCAGGCAGACTATTGAACAGGCAGACTATAGACCAGGCAGACTATTGACCAGGCAGACTATAGACCAGGCAGACTATTGACCAGGCAGACTATTGACCAGGCAGACTATGGACCAGGCAGACTATGGACCAGCAGACTATAGACCAGCAGACTATAGACCAGGCAGACTATAGACCAGGCAGACTATAGACCAGGCAGACTATAGACCAGGCAGACTATGGACCAGGCAGACTGTGAACCAGGCAGACTATGGACCAGGCAGACTATGGACCAGGCAGACTATGGACCAGGCAGACTACCAGGCAGACTATGGACCAGGCCAGGACCAGGCAGACTATGGACCAGGCAGACTATAGACCAGGCAGACTATAGACCAGGCAGACTATAGACAGGCAGACTATAGACCAGGCAGACTATGGACCAGGCAGACTATGGACCAGGCAGACTATGGACCAGGCAGACAGTGGACCAGGCAGACTATAGACCAGGCAGACTATGGACCAGGCAGACTATGGACCAGGCAGACTATGGACCAGGCAGACTATGACCAGGCAGACTATGGACCAGGCAGACTATGGACCAGGCAGACTGTGGACCAGGCAGACTATGGACCAGGCAGACTATGGACCAGGCAGACTATGGACCAGGCAGACTATGACCAGGCAGACTATGGACCAGAGACTATGGACCAGGCAGACTATGGACCAGGCAGACTATGGACCAGGCAGACTATTGAACAGGCAGACTATAGACCAGGCAGACTATTGACCAGGCAGACTATAGACCAGGCAGACTATTGACCAGGCAGACTATTGACCAGGCAGACTATGGACCAGGCAGACTATGGACCAGCAGACTATAGACCAGCAGACTATAGACCAGGCAGACTATAGACCAGGCAGACTATAGACCAGGCAGACTATAGACCAGGCAGACTATGACCAGGCAGACTATGAACCAGGCAGACTATGAACCAGGCAGACTATGGACCAGGCAGACTATGGACCAGGCAGACTATGGACCAGGCAGACCAGGCAGACTATAGACCAGGCAGACTATAGACCAGGCAGACTATAGACCAGCAGACTATAGACCAGGCAGACTATAGACCAGGCAGACTATAGACCAGGCAGACTATGGACCAGGCAGACTATGGACCAGGCAGACTATGGACCAGGCAGACTATGGACCAGGCAGACTATGGACCAGGCAGACTATGGACCAGGCAGACTATGACCAGGCAGACATGGACCAGGCAGACTATGGACCAGGCAGACTATAGACCAGGACCAGGCAGACTATGGACCAGGCAGACTATGGACCAGGCAGACTATGGACCAGGCAGACTATGGACCAGGCAGACTATAGACCAGGCAGACTATGGACCAGGCAGACTATGGACCAGGCAGACTATGGACCAGGCAGACTATGGACCAGGCAGACTATGGACCAGGCAGACTATGGACCAGGCAGACTATAGACCAGGCAGACTATAGACCAGGCAGACTATAGACCAGGCAGACTATAGACCAGGCAGACTATAGACCAGGCAGACTATGGACCAGGCAGACTATGGACCAGGCAGACTATGGACCAGGCAGACTATAGACCAGGCAGACTATAGACCAGGCAGACTATGGACCAGTAGACTATGGACCAGGCAGACTATGGACCAGGCAGACTATGGACCAGTAGACTATGGACCAGGCAGACTATGGACCAGGCAGACTATGGACCAGTAGACTATGGACCAGTAGACTATGGACCAGGCAGACTATGGACCAGTAGACTATGGACCAGGCAGACTATGGACCAGGAGACTATGGACCAGGCAGACTATGGACCAGTAGACTATGGACCAGTAGACTATGGACCAGGCAGACTATGGACCAGGCAGACTATGGACCAGGCAGACTATGGACCAGGCAGACTATGGACCAGGCAGACTATGGACCAGGCAGACTATGGACCAGGCAGACTATGGACCAGGCAGACTATGGACCAGGCAGACTATGGACCAGGCAGACTATGGACCAGGCAGACTATGGACCAGGCAGACTATGGACCAGGCAGACTATGGACCAGGCAGACTATGGACCAGGCAGACTATGGACCAGGCAGACTATGGACCAGGCAGACTATGGACCAGGCAGACTATGGACCAGGCAGACTATGGACCAGGCAGACTATGGACCAGGCAGACTATGGACCAGGCAGACTATGGACCAGGCAGACTATGGACCAGGCAGACTATGGAGACCAGGCAGACTATGGACCAGGCAGACTATGGACCAGGCAGACTATGGACCAGGCAGACTATGACCAGGCAGACTATGACCAGGCAGACTATAGACCAGGCACCAGGCAGACTATGGACCAGGCAGACTATGGACCAGGCAGACTATAGACCAGTAGACTATGGACCAGGCAGACTATGGACCAGTAGACTATGGACCAGGCAGACTATGGACCAGTAGACTATGGACCAGGCAGACTATGGACCAGGCAGACTATAGACCAGTAGACTATGGACCAGGCAGACTATGGACCAGTAGACTATCGACCAGTAGACTATGGACCAGTAGACTATGGACCAGTAGACTATGGACCAGTAGACTATAGACCAGTAGACTATGGACCAGGCAGACTATGGACCAGGCAGACTATAGACCAGGCAGACTATGGACCAGGCAGACTATGGACCAGGCAGACTATGGACCAGGCAGACTATAGACCAGTAGACTATGGACCAGGCAGACTATGGACCAGTAGACTATGGACCAGGCAGACTATGGACCAGTAGACTATGGACCAGGCAGACTATGGACCAGGCAGACTATAGACCAGTAGACTATGGACCAGGCAGACTATGGACCAGTAGACGATGGACCAGTAGACTATGGACCAGTAGACTATGGACCAGTAGACTATGCACCACACTGTACCAGATGTTTTGGGAAGCTTTTGTGCTGATGTTGCTGTTGTTTAAATACCAATTTCTCCTCCCAACAAATACAGAGTGTGGATGCAGAAATGGCTACAGTGGTGGTGATGATAGATGCTTTGTGTTTATTAAACTCTCATCTACACTCCAAAAAAAAAGAGAAAAAGACAATCTCCCGCCGGAGTTGAAGGAAAACAAATGGAGGGAACCATCGCTGTGGGTCCCAAATGACAACCTATTCCCTAAATTATAGCTCTATGGGGCCCTGGTCAAAAGTAGTGCACTATATAGGGAACAGGGTGCCATTTGGGACACTGTTAGAGTTCAGTGTTATAGTTGTGCTGAGTGTTCACTTCAGCCTGCTGCTGCCTGGCCTCATAGGACCGCATCCCAAATGGAACCATATGCTCTTTATAGTGCCCTTGTTTTGACCAGGGCCCATAGAGCTCTGGCCAAAAGTAGTGCACTATGTCAGGAATAGGGTGCAATTAGGGATGAAGGTCCAGTCCACTAGACCAAACATGATGTCACACACCCTACAGTAACGGAATGTGCTTTCTCGTTGTCTCTCTCTCTCTCTCCTGTGAGTGTGTGTGTGAGTGTATGTGTTGCCTGGGTCAGTGGTGTGTGTGTGTGTGTGTGTGTGTGTGTGTGTGTGTGTGTGTGTGTGTGTGTGTGTGTGTGTGTGTGTGTGTGTGTGTGTGTGTGTGTGTGTGTGTGTGTGTGTGTGTGTGTGTGTGTGTGTGTGTGTGTGTGTGTGTGTGTGTGTGTATAGTCATCTACGTTGCAGCTCTCAGAGCTCTATTCCTATTACTGATTACATCAAAAGTCCGATATAAAATAAAATATGTATTTGTTATATTCATTGACCCTTATTTTATCAGGTAAATCAGTGTTTCCCAAACTCAGTCCTGGGGACCGCAAGGGGTGCACGTTGTAGTTGTTTGCCCGAGCTACACAGCTCATTATAATAATCAAAGCTCGCTGATGAGTTCATTATTTGAATGCTGTGTAGTGTTAGGGCAAAAAACTAAACATGCACCCAGGACTGAGTTTGGGAAACACTGTGGTAAAAACACATGATCTTTTACAGCAACGATCTGGGGAAGAGTTAAAGTGGAGAGAGGATGAATGAGCCAATTGGAAGCTGGGGATGATTAGGTGGCCATGATGGTAATCCCCAAGGATTAGGGGCTGTCATTATCTATTTTACAGTGTGATGGTACAGTAATCCCCAAGGGTTAGGGGCTGTCATTATCTATATTACAGTGTGATGGTAATCCCCAAGGGTTAGGGGCTGTCATTATCTATATTACAGTGTGATGGTAATCCCCAAGGGTTAGGGGCTGTCATTATCTATATTACAGTGTGATGGTAATCCCCAAGGATTAGGGGCTGTCATTATCTATTTTACAGTGTGATGGTACAGTAATCCCCAAGGGTTAGGGGCTGTCATTATCTATATTACAGTGTGATGGTAATCCCCAAGGGTTAGGGGCTGTCATTATCTATATTACAGTGTGATGGTAATCCCCAAGGGTTAGGGGCTGTCATTATCTATATTACAGTGTGATGGTAATCCCCAAGGGTTAGGGGCTGTCATTATCTATATTACAGTGTGATGGTAATCCCCAAGGATTAGGGGCTGTCATTATCTATTTTACAGTGTGATGGTACAGTAATCCCCAAGGGTTAGGGGCTGTCATTATCTATATTACAGTGTGATGGTAATCCCCAAGGGTTAGGGGCTGTCATTATCTATATTACAGTGTGATGGTAATCCCCAAGGGTTAGGGGCTGTCATTATCTATATTACAGTGTGATGGTAATCCCCAAGGGTTAGGGGCTGTCATTATCTATATTACAGTGTGATGGTAATCCCCAAGGGTTAGGGGCTGTCATTATCTATATTACAGTGTGATGGTAATCCCCAAGGGTTAGGGGCTGTCATTATCTATATTACAGTGTGATGGTAATCCCCAAGGGTTAGAGGCTGTCATTATCTATATTACAGTGTGATGGTAATCCCCAAGGGTTAGGGGCTGTCATTATCTATATTACAGTGTGATGGTGCAGTAATCCCCAAGGGTTAGGGGCTGTCATTATCTATATTACAGTGTGATGGTACAGTAATCCCCAAGGGATAGAGGCTGTCATTATCTATATTACAGTGTGATGGTACAGTAATCCCCAAGGGTTAGAGGCTGTCATTATCTATTCTACAGTGTGATAGTAATCCCCAAGGGATAGAGGCTGTCATTATCTATATTACAGTGTGATGGTACAGTAATCCCCACGGGTTAGAGGCTGTCATTATCTATATTACAGTGTGATGGTAATCCCCAAGGGATAGAGGCTGTCATTATCTATATTACAGTGTGATGGTAATCCCCAAGGGATAGAGGCTGTCATTATCTATATTACAGTGTGATGGTAATCCCCAAGGGATAGGGGCTGTCATTATCTATATTACAGTGTGATGGTAATCCCCAAGGGATAAAGGCTGTCTTTATCTATATTACAGTGTGATGGTACAGTAATCCCCAAGGGATAAAGGCTGTCATTATCTATATTACAGTGTGATGGTAATCCCCAAGGGTTAGGGGCTGTCATTATCTATATTACAGTGTGATGGTAATCCCCAAGGGTTAGGGATTGTCATTATCTATATTACAGTGTCATGTAATCCCCAAGGATTAGGGGCTGTCATTATCTATATTACAGTGTGATGTAATCCCCAAGGGATAGGGGCTGTCATTATCTATATTACAGTGTGATGGTAATCCCCAAGGGTTAGGGATTGTCATTATCTATATTACAGTGTCATGTAATCCCCAAGGGTTAGGGGCTGTGATTATCTATATTACAGTGTGATGGTACAGTAATCCCCAAGGGATAGGGGCTGTCATTATCTATAGAACAGTGTGATGGTACAGTAATCCCAAGGATTAGGGGCTGTCATTATCTATATTACAGTGTGATGTAATCCCCAAGGGTTAGGGGCTGTCTTTATCTATATTACAGTGTGATGTAATCCCCAAGGGTTAGGGGCTGTCATGATCTATATTACAGTGTGATCGTAATCCCCAAGGGTTAGGGGCTGTCATTATCTATATTACAGTTTGATGTAATCCCCAAGGGATAGGGTCTGTCATTATCTATATTACAGTGTGATGGTAATCCCCAAGGGTTAGGGACTGTCAGTATCTATATTACAGTTTGATAGTAATAGCGGGCCTATCGGTAAAGTGCAGGTAGCCTAGCGGTAAAGAGCAGGTAGTCTAGTGGTAAAGAGCAGGTAGCCTAGAGGTAACGAGCAGGTAGCCTAGAGGTAAAGAGCAGGTAGCCTAGTGGTAAAGAGCAGGTAGCCTAGTGGTTAAGTGCAGGTAGCCTAGTGGTAAAGAGCAGGTAGCCTAGTGGTAAAGAGCAGGTAGCCTAGAGGTAACGAGCAGGTAGCCTAGAGGTAAAGAGCAGGTAGCCTAGTGGTAAAGAGCAGGTAGTCTAGTGGTAAAGAGCAGGTAACCTGGCAGTAAAGAGCAGGTAGCCTCGCGGTAAAGAGCAGGTAGCCTAGCGGTAAAGAGCAGGTAGCCTAGCGGTTAAGTGCAGGTAGCCTAGTGGTAAAGGGCAGGTAGCCTAGCGATTAAGGGCAGGTGGCCTAGTGGTAAAGGGCAGGTAGCCTAGCAATTAAGGGCAGGTGGCCTAGTGGTAAAGGGCAGGTAGCCTAGTGGTAAAGGGCAGGCAGCCTAGCGATTAAGGGCAGGTAGCCTAGCGGATAAAGAGCAGGTAGCCTAGCAGATAAAGAGCAGGTAGCCTAGCAGATAAAGAGCAGGTAGCTTAGCGATAAAGGGCAGGTAGCCTAGTGGTAAAGAGCAGGTAGCCTAGTGGTTAAGTGCAGGTAGCCTAGTGGTAAAGGGCAGGTAGCCTAGCGATTAAGGGCAGGTGGCCTAGCGGTAAAGGGCAGGTAGCCTAGTGGTAAAGGGCAGGCAGCCTAGCGATTAAGGGCAGGTAGCCTAGCGGATAAAGAGCAGGTAGCCTAGCAGATAAAGAGCAGGTAGCTTAGCGATAAAGGGCAGGTAGCCTAGCGGTAAAGGGCAGGTAGTCTAGTGGTTAAGAGCAGGTAGCCTTGTGGTTAAGAGCACGTAGCCTAGCGATTAAGGGCAGGTAGCCTAGCGATTAAAGAGCAGGTAGCCTAGCGGTAAAGGGCAGGTAGCCTAGCGGTTAAAGAGCAGGTAGCCTAGCAGATAAAGAGCAGGTAGCCTAGTGGTAAAGGGCAGGCAGCCTAGCGATTAAGGGCAGGTAGCCTAGCGGATAAAGAGCAGGTAGCCTAGCAGATAAAGAGCAGGTAGCCTAGTGGTAAAGGGCAGGCAGCCTAGTGATTAAGGGCAGGTAGCCTAGCAGATAAAGAGCAGGTAGCCTAGCGGATAAAGAGCAGGTAGCCTAGCAGATAAAGAGCAGGTAGCCTAGCGGATAAAGAGCAGGTAGCCTAGCGGATAAAGAGCAGGTAGCCTAGCGGATAAAGAGCAGGTAGCCTAGCGGATAAAGAGCAGGTAGCCTAGCAGATAAAGAGCAGGTAGCCTAGCGGTAAAGGGCAGGCAGCCTAGCGATTAAGGGCAGGTAGCCTAGCGGATAAAGAGCAGGTAGCCTAGCAGATAAAGAGCAGGTAGCCTAGTGGTAAAGGGCAGGCAGCCTAGCGATTAAGGGCAGGTAGCCTAGCAGATAAAGAGCAGGTAGCCTAGTGGTAAAGGGCAGGCAGCCTAGCGATTAAGGACAGGTAGCCTAGCGGATAAAGAGCAGGTAGCCTAGCGGATAAAGAGCAGGTAGCCTAGCAGATAAAGAGCAGGTAGCCTAGTGGTAAAGGGCAGGTAGCCTAGCGGTTAAGGGCAGATAGCCTAGTGGTAAAGGACAGGTAGCCTAGTGGTTAAGGGCAGATAGCCTAGTGGTAAAGGACAGGTAGCCTAGCGGTTCAGGGCAGATAGCCTAGCGGTAAAGGACAGGTAGCCTAGTGGTAAAGGACAGGTAGCCTAGCGGTTAAGGGCAGGTAGCCTAGTGGTAAAGGACAGGTAGCCTAGCAGTTCAGGGCAGATAGCCTAGCGGTAAAGGACAGGTAGCCTAGTGGTAAAGGACAGGTAGCCTAGCGGTTAAGGGCAGGTAGCCTAGTGGTAAAGGACAGGTAGCCTAGTGGTAAAGGACAGGTAGCCTAGCGGTTCAGGGCAGATAGCCTAGCGGTTCAGGGCAGGTGGTCTAGTGTTTAAGGGCAGGTAGCCTTGTGGTTAAGGGCAGGTAGCCTAGCGGTAAAGAGCAGGTAGCCCAGCGGTTAAGGGCAGGTAGCCTAGCGGTAAAGAGCAGGTAGCCCAGCGGTTAAGGGCAGGTAGCCTAGCGGTAAAGAGCAGGTAGCCTAGCGGTTAAGGGCAGGTAGCCTAGCGGTTAAGGGCAGGTAGCCTAGCGGTAAAGAGCAGGTAGCCTGAAAGGTTGCTGGTTAGAATCCACCGAGCTGCCAACAACAGAAGAGAGAGTGATTATTAGCTATGTGATATTTTGACTGTGAGAAGAAAAGAGAATGTGTTATTACGTGATGTCTCTGTTAAAACAGCATGATGTTCTTCAGCTTGTCATGTCTGGTTCGTCTGATAGCAGCAAATGTGTTGTTTAGAACAATGCTAGTGTTGCCATGTGTCTGTGATTGGAGTGTGGGACGTCTGCAGTGAAAAGTTACAATCAGAAGACTAGACAGTTTGAACCCCAGTCAGTTCCAATCAGAAGACTAGACAGTTTGAACCCGTCAGTTCCAATCAGAAGACTGGACAGTTTGAACCCCAGTCAGTTACAATCAGAAGACTAGACAGTTTGAACCCCAGTCAGTTACAATCAGAAGACTAGACAGTTTGAACCCCAGTCAGTAACAATCAGAAGACTAGACAGTTTGAACCCCAGTCAGTAACAATCAGAAGACTAGACAGTTTGAACCCCAGTCAGTTACAATCAGAAGACTAGACAGTTTGAACCCCAGTCAGAAGACTAGACAGTTTGAACCCCAGTCAGTTCCAATCAGAAGACTAGACAGTTTGAACCCCAGTCAGTTACAATAAGAAGAATAGACAGTTTGAACCCCAGTCAGTTACAATCAGAAGACTAGACAGTTTGAACCCCAGTCAGTTACAATCAGAAGACTAGACAGTTTGAACTCCAGTCAGTTCCAATCAGAAGTTGAGTGGATCAGAATTAGAATAAAGTTCATTCTGATTCCTTCACCATGGAGATCTGAGTTCTCAAGGCTGAGATGGACATCACCAGTCCAGGGGAAAACAGAGCAATGAACCTCTTACTAAACCACCACCACAAGGACCCACACAAACACTGCCTGTCAACTCTGTGATGAAACATGGAGGTTACCGAAACCGGCTGACCACCCTCTGCCATAGGCTGATTACTGGTCAGTGTTTACAACAACAAGCTTGAGCAGTGGTCAGCGTGAATGTCCTCTAAGTAGTCCTGCTGTGACTGCAGTAGGGTCATCTAAGACCCTCAAATAGGAGTTAGGACAGTTTATTTCCTAGCTAGCAAACACACACACACACACACCCCTAAAACCTGTAAAGAGGGCTTTGGACAGTTAATTTCCTCTGTAGCACACACACACACACACACACACACACACACACACACACACACACACACACACACACACACACACACACACACACACACACAACCACACACACCACACACACACACACACACACACACACACACACACACACACACACACACACACACACACACACACACACACACACACACACACACACACACACACACACACACACACACACACACACACACACACACACACACACACAGGAGTGATGTAGAGGTGACAGCATTGACCCCAGCACCCCCTCACCTCTCAGTAAGAGTGTTAAAACAAAAAGGGCTCAGGTTCCTGCATTCCAAATGGCACCCTGTTCCCTGGATAGTGTACTACTTTTGATGAGATCCCTATGGGGGCCTGGTCAACAGTAGTGCACTATAAAGGGAACAGGGTGGCATTTGGGACAGAGCCAGAGATGAAAGAAGAGAGCTGGCCACTGATGGAGAGGAATTAGACAGGAAGAAAAGGGGATTGTGTTGTAAGTGGACTCGTTTATCCCCAGCACTTTGAGGTCGGCACTCATCCCGTTTGTTCGCAGTGACAGCAGACGATATTTGAGTGCCTTAAAACGCTTTGACATTTCCAGGAAACGATGTCTTGAAGACGCTCGCCCAAGGGTGGTGATGGTAAAAAGGGGGTAATTCACAATTCACACATCTGAGGCAAGAGAACGTAGGGTAATAATTGGTTAGACCAGAGAGACAGAAGAGAGAGAGAGACAGGTGGGTGAAGGAGGTGTGATTGTGATTGTCAGTGACCCAACAAATTGGGGTGAAGCACTATGTTAATGGTTAGGTTGTCTCGCGTTGATATTTTAAGCAACATTGTGCTGTCGAGAAAAAGATGGAGCTTCACAAACGTGGACCAGAGGTTTTTTGTAAGGCAGAGTACACGCTACTGTCAATGAACTGTCAAAGTAACGAACGCGGACCAGAGGTTTTTTGTAAGGCAGAGTACACGCTACTGTCAATGAACTGTCAAAGTAACGAACGTGGACCAGAGGTTTTTTGTAAGGCAGTACACGCTACTGTCAGTGAACTGTCAAAGTAACGAACGCGGACCAGAGGTTTTTTGTAAGGCAGTACACGCTACTGTCAGTGAACTGTCAAAGTAACGAACGCGGACCAGAGGTTTTTTGTAAGGCAGAGTACACGCTACTGTCAGTGAACTGTCAAAGTAACGAACGCGGACCAGAGGTTTTTTGTAAGGCAGAGTACACGCTACTGTCAGTGAACTGTCAAAGTAACGAACGCGGACCAGAGGTTTTTTGTAAGGCAGAGTACACGCTACTGTCAGTGAACTGTCAAAGTAACGAACGCGGACCAGAGGTTTTTTGTAAGGCAGAGTACACGCTACTGTCAGTGAACTGTCAAAGTAACGAACGCGGACCAGAGGTTTTTGTAAGGCAGAGTACACGCTACTGTCAGTGAACTGTCAAAGTGAACGCGGACCAGAGGTTTTTTGTAAGGCAGAGTACACGCTACTGTCAGTGAACTGTCAAAGTAACGAACGCGGACCAGAGGTTTTTTGTAAGGCAGTACACGCTACTGTCAGTGAACTGTCAAAGTAACGAACGCGGACCAGAGGTTTTTTGTAAGGCAGAGTACACGCTACTGTCAGTGAACTGTCAAAGTAACCAGAGGTTTTTGTAAGGCAACGCTACTGTCAGTGACAAAGTAACGAACGCGGACAGAGGTTTTTTGTAAGGCAGAGTACACGCTACTGTCAGTGAACTGTCAAAGTAACGAACGCGGACCAGAGGTTTTTTGTAAGGCAGAGTACACGCTACTGTCAGTGAACTGTCAAAGTCACGAACGTGGACCAGAGGTTTTTTGTAAGGCAGAGTACACGCTACTGTCAGTGAACTGTCAAAGTAACGAACGCGGACCAGAGGTTTTTTGTAAGGCAGAGTACACGCTACTGTCAGTGAACTGTCAAAGTAACGAACGCGGACCAGAGGTTTTTTGTAAGGCAGAGTACACGCTACTGTCAGTGAACTGTCAAAGTAACGAACGCGGACCAGAGGTTTTTTGTAAGGCAGAGTACACGCTACTGTCAGTGAACTGTCAAAGTAACGACACAAGTGTGTCTTTATGTCATCAGTGTCACAGTATTACATAGTATTACTACTGTGTGTTATTACAGAAAAATACTGCATCAATGAACAACCGTTCAAACTGTACAGTTACCGTAGTTGGTCTGTAACGTGTCATTACAGTAGTTGGTCTGTAACGTGTCATTACAGTAGTTGGTCTGTAACGTGTCACTACAGTAGTGGGTCCGTAACGTGTCATTACAGTAGTTGGTCCGTAACGTGTCATTACAGTAGTTGGTCCGTAACGTGTCATTACAGTAGTTGGTCTGTAACGTGTCATTACAGTAGTTGGTCCGTAACTTGTCACTACAGTAGTTGGTCCGTAACGTGTCATTACAGTAGTTGGTCTGTAAGGTGTCATTACAGTAGTTGGTCCGTAACGTGTCATTACAGTAGTTGGTCCGTAACGTGTCATTACAGTAGTTGGTCTGTAAGGTGTCATTACAGTAGTTGGTCTGTAACGTGTCATTACAGTAGTTGGTCTGTAAGGTGTCATTACAGTAGTTGGTCCGTAACGTGTCATTACAGTAGTTGGTCTGTAAGGTGTCATTACAGTAGTTGGTCCGTAACGTGTCATTACAGTAGTTGGTCTGTAACATGTCACTACAGTAGTTGGTCTGTAACGTGTCATTACAGTAGTTGGTCTGTAACATGTCATTACAGTAGTTGGTCTGTAACATGTCACTACAGTAGTTGGTCTGTAATGTGTCATTACAGTAGTTGGTCCGTAACGTGTCATTACAGTAGTTGGTCTGTAACGTGTCACTACAGTAGTTGGTCCGTAACGTGTCATTACAGTAGTTGGTCTGTAAAGTGTCACTACAGTAGTTGGTCTGTAACGTGTCACTACAGTAGTTGGTCTGTAACATGTCACTACAGTAGTTGGTCTGTAACGTGTCATTACAGTAGTTGGTCTGTAACATGTCATTACAGTAGTTGGTCTGTAACATGTCACTACAGTTGTTGGTCTGTAACGTGTCATTACAGTAGTTGGTCTGTAACGTGTCATTACCGTAGTTGGTCCGTAACGTGTCATTACAGTAGTTGGTCCGTAACGTGTCACTACAGTAGTTGGTCCGTAACGTGTCACTACAGTAGTTGGTCCGTAACGTGTCATTACAGTAGTTGGTCTGTAACGTGTCACTACAGTAGTTGGTCTGTAACGTGTCATTACAGTAGTTGGTCTGTAACGTGTCACTACAGTAGTTGGTCTGTAACGTGTCATTACAGTAGTTGGTCTGTAACGTGTCACTACAGCAGTTGGTCCGTCATTACAGTAGTTGGTCTGTAACGTGTCATTACAGTAGTTGGTCTGTAACGTGTCATTACAGTGGTTGGTCTGTAACGTGTCACTACAGTAGTTGGTCTGTAACGTGTCATTACAGTAGTTGGTCCGTAACATGTCACTACAGTAGTTGGTCTGTAACGTGTCATTACAGTAGTTGGTCTGTAACGTGTCATTACAGTAGTTGGTCTGTAACGTGTCATTACAGTAGTTGGTCTGTAACGTGTCATTACAGTAGTTGGTCTGTAACGTGTCATTACAGTAGTTGGTCTGTAACGTGTCACTACAGTAGTTGGTCAGTAACGTGTCATTACAGTAGTTGGTCTGTAACGTGTCATTACAGTAGTTGGTCTGTAACTTGTCACTACAGTAGTTGGTCCGTAACGTGTCATTACAGTAGTTGGTCTGTATCTTGTCACTACAGTAGTTGGTCCGTAACGTGTCATTACAGTAGTTGGTCTGTAACGTGTCACTACAGTAGTTGGTCTGTAACGTGTCATTACAGTAGTTGGTCTGTAACGTGTCACTACAGTAGTTGGTCCGTAACGTGTCATTACAGTAGTTGGTCCGTAACGTGTCACTACAGTAGTTGGTCTGTAACATGTCATTACAGTAGTTGGTCCGTAACGTGTCACTACAGTAGTTGGTCTGTAACGTGTCACTACAGTAGTTGGTCTGTAACGTGTCATTACAGTAGTTGGTCCGTAACGTGTCACTACAGTAGTTGGTCCGTAACGTGTCATTACAGTAGTTGGTCCGTAACGTGTCACTACAGTAGTTGGTCCGTAACGTGTCAGGATGCTCAGACCTATGCGTATGGACAGTACAGCACATCCCTTTCAAGCCTGTGTGAGCATCTCACACACACACACAGGTGGGCACCCAGGCAGCATAGCGAAGCAAGGCAGCCGCCCGCCAGCCCGTCCACCTGCCTGCATGAGGAACCCTGTCTAAAAATAATAGTCTCCCGGCATAAACAAGTAGGACAGGAGGTTTTGGGATGAGTGAACATTGGTTGACAGACGGACATAGTGTGTCCAAAATGGCACTATATTCCATATGTAGAGCACTACTTCCGACCAAAAGTAGTGCACTACATAGTGAATATAGGGTGCCATTGGGTACCAGGGTGCCACAGACAGACAGACAGAACTCAGTCAGTTTGAGGCATAGTTGGATTAGAGACATTCATTTCCTCCTGAACTCAATTATATTCTACAAAGGATGACATCTCCAGTTAATTGCAGTCTTTCCACATGAGGGAATGATTTGCACTTCTCAATTCCCCAGCCATGTGTACTCTGTTCCGCATGTACAGACTTCATCTAATGTGTGGAAATATTGCAAATGAGTTCTGTGGGGGAAAAGTTTTATGTAGAGTTGGGAGGCTTTGAGAGGTAAACTAGTGGTTATAATCAGAGCTAGAAATGGTCTTATTCAGCTCAGAGTCCATCCTGTTTGTTGTAAATACTCTTTCCCTTTCTTTTCATCTCCTCCTCCTCTTCCTCTCCTCCCATCCTTTTCCTCTCATCCTCCTCTTCCTCTCCTCCTCCTCTTCCTCTCCTCCTCCTCTTCCTCTCCTCCTCCACTTCCTCCATCATTTTCCTCTCGTCCTCTTCCTCTCCTCCCATCCTCTTCCTCTCCTCCAATACCCTTCTTCTCCTCCTCTCCTCCCATCCTTTTCCTCTCCTCCCCTTCCTCTCCTCCAATCATTTTCCTCTCCTCCTCTCCCTCTCCTCCAATCCTCTTCCTCTCCTTCTCCTCCCATCATCTTCCTCCCAACCTCTTCCTCTCCTCAACTTCCTCTCCTCAACTTCCTCTCCCCCTCCTCTCCTCCCATCCTCTTCCTCTCCACCCATCCTCTTCCTCTCCCCCTCCTCCTCCTCTTCCTCTCCTTCTATCCTCATCTTCCTTTTCTCCTCATCCTCCTCTCCTCCCATCCCATCCTCTCCATCTCTTCCTCTCCTCCCATACTCTTCCTCTTCTCATATCCTCTTCCTCTCCTCCCATCCTACCTGTGTCTCCCAACAGGTGAGGAATGTAGGGCAAGATTCAAGGAGAGAATCCGTCTCCAATCCTCTAATCGCTTCACTCTGGAATTTTGAGAAGGAGGTATGGAGAGGAAGGTAGGACAAGACTCAATGAAACTAGTAAAGACTATTGAGAAGCAACCCATGTCTATATACTATACCCCAGACACAGATCTGAAGACAAGGAAACTAGTAAAGACTATTGAGAAGCAACCCATGTCTATATACTATACCCCAGACGCATACTGTATCTGAAGACAAGGAAACGAGTAAAAACGTTTGAGACAGTGCTCATGTCTGTTAGCCTAGGTGCCTGTTTCTGCTCTCTTGACAACTACATGTCTGTATCCTCTACCTTCCTCCTCTACCCAGACAGATCTGAAGAGACAGGATTCCAGGAAGGCCATGATTAACACAAGGAAAATGAGGAGGAAGAGAAGGAGAAGGAGAAGGAGAAAGAGAAGGAAGAGGAGGAAGAGGTAGAAAAGGAGGAGGAGAAAGAGGAGGAAGAGGAGGATAAGGAAGAGAAGAAAGAAGAGAAGGAGGAAGAGGAAGAGAAGGAAGCGAAGGAAAAAGAGGAGGAGGAGGAAGAGGTAGAAAAGGAGGAGGAGAAAGGGGAGGAGTCTGTTACAGTGTGTCTATGTTAATGTTAACAAGTCAGACCACCAGTCTGTTACAGAGTCTCTATAGTCTGTTACAGTATGTCTATAGTCTGTTACAGTGTGTCTATAGTCTGTTACAGTATGTCTATAATCTGTTACAGTATGTCTATAGTCTGTTACAGTGTGTCTATAGTCTGTTAAAGTGTGTCTATAGTCTGTTACAGTGTGTCTATAGTCTGTTACAGTGTGTCTATAGTCTGTTACAGTGTATCTATAGTCTGTTACAGTATATCTATAGTCTGTTACAGTATGTCTATAGTCTGTTACAGTATGTCTATAGTCTGTTACAGTATGTCTATAGTCTGTTACAGTGTATCTATAGTCTGTTACAGTATGTCTATAGTCTGTTACAGTGTATCTATAGTCTGTTACAGTATGTCTATAGTCTGTTACAGTATGTCTATAGTCTGTTACAGTATGTCTATAGTCTGTTACAGTATGTCTATAGTCTGTTACAGTATATCTATAGTCTGTTACAGTATGTCTATGGGATCTGGCTATAGTCTGTTACAGTATGTCTATAGTCTGTTACAGTATGTCTATAGTCTGTTACAGTATGTCTATAGTCTGTTACAGTATGTCTATAGTCTGTTACAGTGTATCTATAGTCTGTTACAGTATGTCTATAGTCTGTTACAGTGTATCTATAGTCTGTTACAGTATGTCTATGGGATCTGGCTATAGCCTCCATTAAACCCGGTACATCAGATATGGATGGACTTTAACTCTACTCTCTAAGCACCACTCAGTCCACGTGTGTTACCACCACTACACACACACTGCAGATTAGCAGCCTGCTCCCACACTAGGGGGTGGAGGTGGGGCTGGGTGGGCTGTCTGAGGGGATCAACTGGGTTGAACTGGAATAATCCAGGACCTGGCAATTTCCAGAGATTACAGATTTGAGACAGAAAGACTATAAAGAAAGGCTAGAGGGAGGGAGAGAGAGAGAGAGAGAGAGAGAGAGAGAGAGAGAGAGAGAGAGAGAGAGAGAGAGAGAGAGAGAGAGAGAGAGAGAGAGAGAGAGAGAAAGACCCTTGAATTGAATTGAGAGAGAGAGAGAGAGAGAGAGAGAGAGAGAGAGAGAGAGAGAGAGAGAGAGAGAGAGAGAGAGAGAGAAAGCCCCTTGAATTGAATTGAGAGAGAGAGAGAGAGAGAGAGAGAGAGAGAGAGAGAGAGAAAGCCCCTTGAATTGAATTGAGAGAGAGAGAGAGAGAGAGAGAGAGAGAGAGAGAGAGAGTCACAATGCTGCTCTCCTGACCATTGTTGTCATAAATATGAGGTGTCTGAAATCCCAGGATCAGGATTATCTAAGGATGAGGATTATCTCAGGGGATAACAATAGATGGTGAGCTAGTTGATGACATCACGGAGGTGCACTTGGCCCAAGTCCCTCTCAATCACATCCTCATATCATAACACCACACCTGATCTGCCTCCGTGTTAGCACAAACTAAACCCATATCATTGTGTCCTGTTGTTGTTTGCTACAAGGGGTATCAGTGACATCATCACTGTTTGGTTGAACACTCTATTCCCTCTATTCTGACCAGAAATTTCATAGGAAATAGGACTCTGGTGGACAGTAGTGCTCTATGTAGAGAATAGGACTCTGGTGGACAGTAGTGCTCTATGTAGGGAATAGGACTCTGGTGGACAGTAGTGCTCTATGTAGAGAATAGGACTCTGGTGAACAGTAGTGCTCTATGTAGAGAATAGGACTCTGGTGGACAGTAGTGCTCTATGTAGAGAATAGGACTCTGGTGAACAGTAGTGCTCTATGTAGGGAATAGGACTCTGGTGAACAGTAGTGCTCTATGTAGGGAATAGGACTCTGGTGAACAGTAGTGCTCTATGTAGAGAATAGGACTCTGGTGGACAGTAGTGCTCTATGTAGGGAATAGGACTCTGGTGGACAGTAGTGCTCTATGTAGAGAATAGGACTCTGGTGAACAGTAGTGCTCTATGTAGAGAATAGGACTCTGGTGGACAGTAGTGCTCTATGTAGAGAATGGGACTCTGGTGAACAGTAGTGCTCTATGTAGAGAATAGGACTCTGGTGGACAGTAGTGCTCTATGTAGGGAATAGGACTCTGGTGAACAGTAGTGCTCTATTTAGAGAATAGGACTCTGGTGGACAGTAGTGCTCTATGTAGGGAATAGGACTCTGGTGGACAGTAGTGCTCTATTTAGAGAATAGGACTCTGGTGGACAGTAGTGCTCTATGTAGGGAATAGGACTCTGGTGGACAGTAGTGCTCTATGTAGGGAATAGGACTCTGGTGAACCATAGTGCTCTATGTAGAGAATAGGACTCTGGTGGACAGTAGTGCTCTATGTAGGGAATAGGACTCTGGTGAACCATAGTGCTCTATGTAGGGAATAGGACTCTGGTGGACAGTAGTGCTCTATGTAGGGAATAGGACTCTGGTGGACAGTAGTGCTCTATGTAGGGAATAGGACTCTGGTGGACAGTAGTGCTCTATGTAGGGAATAGGACTCTGGTGGACAGTAGTGCTCTATGTAGGGAATAGGACTCTGGTGAACCATAGTGCTCTATGTAGGGGATAGGACTCTGGTGGACAGTAGTGCTCTATGTAGGGGATAGGACGCTGGTGAACCATAGTGCTCTATGTAGGGGATAGGACTCTGGTGGACAGTAGTGCTCTATGTAGGGGATAGGACTCTGGTGGACAGTAGTGCTCTATGTAGGGGATAGGACTCTGGTGGACAGTAGTGCTCTATGTAGGGGATAGGACGCTGGTGAACCATAGTGCTCTATGTAGGGGATAGGGCTCTGGTGGACAGTAGTGCTCTATGTAGGGGATAGGACTCTGGTGGACAGTAGTGCTCTATGTAGAGAATAGGACTCTGGTGGACAGTAGTGCTCTATGTAGGGGATAGGACTCTGGTGGACAGTAGTGCTCTATGTAGGGAATAGGACTCTGGTGGACAGTAGTGCTCTATGTAGGGGATAGGACTCTGGTGAACCATAGTGCTCTATGTAGGGGATAGGACTCTGGTGGACAGTAGTGCTCTATGTAGGGGATAGGACTCTGGTGGACAGTAGTGCTCTATGTAGGGATAGGACTCTGGTGGACAGTAGTGCTCTATGTAGGGGATAGGACTCTGGTGGACAGTAGTGCTCTATGTAGGGGATAGGACTCTGGTGAACCATAGTGCTCTATGTAGGGGATAGGACTCTGGTGAACCATAGTGCTCTATGTAGGGGATAGGACTCTGGTGGACAGTAGTGCTCTATGTAGGGGATAGGACTCTGGTGGACAGTAGTGCTCTATGTAGGGGATAGGACTCTGGTGGACAGTAGTGCTCTATGTAGGGGATAGGACTCTGGTGGACAGTAGTGCTCTATGTAGAGAATAGGACTCTGGTGGACCATAGTGCTCTATGTAGGGGATAGGACTCTGGTGGACAGTAGTGCTCTATGTAGAGAATAGGACTCTGGTGGACCATAGTGCTCTATGTAGGGGATAGGACTCTGGTGGACAGTAGTGCTCTATGTAGAGAATAGGACTCTGGTGAACCATAGTGCTCTATGTAGGGGATAGGACTCTGGTGGACAGTAGTGCTCTATGTAGAGAATAGGACTCTGGTGAACAGTAGTGCTCTATGTAGGGGATAGGACTCTGGTGGACAGTAGTGCTCTATGTAGGGGATAGGACTCTGGTGGACAGTAGTGCTCTATGTAGGGGATAGGACTCTGGTGAACCATAGTGCTCTATGTAGGGGATAGGACTCTGGTGAACCATAGTGCTCTATGTAGGGGATAGGACTCTGGTGGACAGTAGTGCTCTATGTAGGGGATAGGACTCTGGTGGACAGTAGTGCTCTATGTAGGGGATAGGACTCTGGTGGACAGTAGTGCTCTATGTAGGGGATAGGACTCTGGTGGACAGTAGTGCTCTATGTAGAGAATAGGACTCTGGTGGACCATAGTGCTCTATGTAGGGGATAGGACTCTGGTGGACAGTAGTGCTCTATGTAGAGAATAGGACTCTGGTGGACCATAGTGCTCTATGTAGGGGATAGGACTCTGGTGGACAGTAGTGCTCTATGTAGAGGATAGGACTCTGGTGAACCATAGTGCTCTATGTAGGGGATAGGGGTGTCATTTGAGATACAAGCCCATAACAGTCTTTCTGGGACCCAACACCAGTCAGGGTGTTCCTTCTCTGCATCTGACCAAACAGGAGGACACATTTCAGCCAGATGGGAACATGTGTTGTGTTGGTTCACAATAACAGAGCAAACACGTCTATAAAATATGTCAGTATAAATATTAGCAGATATAACACTCAGGGAAAACATTTGTCATTGTGCACTGTGCACATTACTAAATTAACCATAAACCTTGTTATAATCTAGCGTGATTATAAGGTTTATGGTTAATTTAGTAACGTGCACAGTGAGTATCTAGGACGATTTAATTCCATTTGTTGTCAACAATGTGGGTTATAAAGAGTCTTATTAACTGAGTGGTACGAGCCCTGAATGTTGATTGGCTGACAGCCGTGGTATATCAGACCGTACACCACACGTATGACAAAACATTTATTTGTACTGCTCTAATAACGTTGATAACCAGTTTATAATCGCAATAAGGCACCTCAGGGGTTTGTGGTGTATGGCCAAGACACCACGGCTAAGGGCTGTATCCAGGCACTCCGCGTTGCGTCGTGCATTAGAACATTCAATATATATGTATTGGTCAATTGACTCATCTCTGGTTAAGATTACAATGAGGATTACGGCATTTTTTTGCACTTTGCGTAATGTTCTGCACTACAGAAATGTCCCACTCCATCCCAGTCTGAACAGATTTACTCCATGTGTAACTCTGTGTCGTTGTATCTGTCGAACTGCTTTGCTTTATCTTGGCCAGGTCGCAATTGTAAATGAGAACTTGTTCTCAACTTGCCTACCTGGTTAAATAAAAAATAAAACAAATAACAGATGGTTGAAGGTCCAGGCGCCCACTGGCAAACACCTTGTCAATCACACTGCATTTAAAGGATCTATGTATTTATCTTGATAAATATGACTAAAGTGTCATTTTAACATCGTCCTGCAGCTCTTTGAGTAAAAAGGCAGGAAATATGAAACATGTATCATGGTTTTATGAAACTGGATGATTCACACCTTATGTTTCCTTATTACACCAGTAATAATGTATTAGACTAGATACAACACCACACTGAACACAGTAATAATGTACTAGATACAACACCACACTGAACACAGTAATAATGTATTAACTAGATACAACACTACACTGAACACAGTAATAATGTATTAGATACAACACCACACTGAACACAGTAATAATGTATTAGATACAACACCACACTCAACACAGTAATAATGTATTAGATACAACACTACACTGAACACAGTAATAATGTATTAGACTAGATACAACACCACACTCAACACAGTAATAATGTATTAGATACAACACTACACTGAACACAGTAATAATGTATTAGACTAGATACAACACTACACTGAACACAGTAATAATGTATTAGACTAGATACAACACTACACTGAACACAGTAATAATGTATTAACTAGATACAACACTACACTGAACACAGTAATAATGTATTAGACTAGATACAACACCACACTGAACACAGTAATAATGTATTAGACTAGATACAACACTACACTGAACACAGTAATAATGTATTAACTAGATACAACACTACACTGAACACAGTAATAATGTATTAGACTAGATACAACACCACACTGAACACAGTAATAATGTATTAACTAGATACAACACTACACTGAACACAGTAATAATGTATTAGACTAGATACAACACTACACTGAACACAGTAATAATGTATTAGACTAGATACAACACTACACTGAACACAGTAATAATGTATTAACTAGATACAACACTACACTGAACACAGTAATAATGTATTAGACTAGATACAACACCACACTGAACACAGTAATAATGTATTAGACTAGATACAACACTACACTGAACACAGTAATAATGTATTAGATACAACACTACACTGAACACAGTAATAATGTATTAGATACAACACTACACTGAACACAGTAATAATGTATTAGATACAACACCACACTGAACACAGTAATAATGTATTAGATACAACACCACACTGAACACAGTAATAATGTATTAACTAGATACAACACCACACTGAACACAGTAATAATGTATTAGATACAACACCACACTGAACACAGTAATAATGTATTAGACTAGATACAACACCACACTGAACACAGTAATAATGTATTAACTAGATACAACACCACACTGAACACAGTAATAATGTATTAACTAGATACAACACTACACTGAACACAGTAATAATGTACTAGATACAACACCACACTGAACACAGTAATAATGTATTAGACTAGATACAACACTACACTGAACACAGTAATAATGTACTAGATACAACACCACACTGAACACAGTAATAATGTATTAGACTAGATACAACACTACACTGAACACAGTAATAATGTATTAGATACAACACCACACTGAACACAGTAATAATGTATTAACTAGATACAACACCACACTGAACACAGTAATAATGTATTAACTAGATACAACACTACACTGAACACAGTAATAATGTACTAGATACAACACCACACTGAACACAGTAATAATGTATTAACTAGATACAACACCACACTGAACAGAGTAATAATGTATTAACTAGATACAACACTACACTGAACACAGTAATAATACAACACTACACTGAACACAGTAATAATGTATTAGACTAGATACAACACTACACTGAACACAGTAATAATGTATTAACTAGATACAACACTACACTGAACACAGTAATAATGTATTAACTAGATACAACACTGAACACAGTAATAATGTATGAACACAGAACACAGTAATAATGTATTAACTAGACTAGATACAACACCACACTGAACACAGTAATAATGTATTAACTAGATACAACACTACACTGAACACAGTAATAATGTATTAGATACAACACTACACTGAACACAGTAATAATGTATTAGATACAACACTACACTGAACACAGTAATAATGTATTAGATACAACACTACACTGAACACAGTAATAATGTATTAGACTAGATACAACACCACACTGAACACAGTAATAATGTATTAACTAGATACAACACTACACTGAACACAGTAATAATGTATTAACTAGATACAACACTACACTGAACACAGTAATAATGTATTAGACTAGATACAACACCACACTGAACACAGTAATAATGTATTAACTAGATACAACACTACACTGAACACAGTAATAATGTATTAGATACAACACTACACCTCATACAGTACATAGACCTCACCTCATACAGTACATAGACCTCACCTCATACAGTACATAGACCTCACCTCATACAGTACAGTAGACCTCACCTCATACAGTACAGTAGACCTCAGTGTGTCCTCATACCTCACTGAACACAGTAATAATGTATTATACAGATACAAGACCTCACACTGAACACAGTAATAATGTATTAACTAGATACAACACTACACTGAACACAGTAATAATGTAGTAGATACAACACTACACCTCATACAGTACATAGACCTCACCTCATACAGTACATAGACCTCACCTCATACAGTACATAGACCTCACCTCATACAGTACAGTAGACCTCACCTCATACAGTACAGTAGACCTCACCTCATACAGTACAGTAGACCTCACCTCATACAGTACAGTAGACCTCACCTCATACAGTACAGTAGACCTCACCTCATACAGTACAGTAGACCTCACCTCATACAGTACAGTAGACCTCACCTCATACAGTACAGTAGACCTCACCTCATACAGTACATAGACCTCACCTCATACAGTACAGTAGACCTCACCTCATACAGTACAGTAGACCTCACCTCATACAGTACAGTAGACCTCACCTCATACAGTACAGTAGACCTCACCTCATACAGTACAGTAGACCTCACCTCATACAGTACATAGACCTCACCTCATACAGTACATAGACCTCACCTCATACAGTACAGTAGACCTCACCTCATACAGTACAGTAGACCTCACCTCATACAGTACAGTAGACCTCACCTCATACAGTACATAGACCTCACCTCATACAGTACAGTAGACCTCACCTCATACAGTACATAGACCTCACCTCATACAGTACATAGACCTCACCTCATACAGTACAGTAGACCTCACCTCATACAGTACATAGACCTCACCTCATACAGTACATAGACCTCACCTCATACAGTACATAGACCTCACCTCATACAGTACATAGACCTCACCTCATACAGTACAGTAGACCTCACCTCATACAGTACATAGACCTCACCTCATACAGTACAGTAGACCTCACCTCATACAGTACAGTAGACCTCACCTCATACAGTACATAGACCTCACCTCATACAGTACAGTAGACCTCACCTCATACAGTACAGACCTCACCTCAGACCTCACCTCATACAGTACAGTAGACCTCACCTCATACAGTACAGTAGACCTCACCTCATACAGTACAGTAGACCTCACCTCATACAGTACAGTAGACCTCACCTCATACAGTACAGTAGACCTCACCTCATACAGTACAGTAGACCTCACCTCATACAGTACAGTAGACCTCACCTCATACAGTACAGTAGACCTCACCTCATACAGTACAGTAGACCTCACCTCATACAGTACAGTAGACCTCACCTCATACAGTACAGTAGACCTCACCTCATACAGTACAGTAGACCTCACCTCATACAGTACAGTAGACCTCACCTCATACAGTACAGTAGACCTCACCTCATACAGTACAGTAGACCTCACCTCATACAGTACATAGACCTCACCTCATACAGTACAGTAGACCTCACCTCATACAGTACAGTAGACCTCACCTCATACAGTACAGTACAGTAGACCTCACCTCATACAGTACAGTACAGTAGACCTCACCTCATACAGTACAGTACAGTAGACCTCACCTCATACTGTAGTGGCTTCCTTTGTCTTTACCATAGCCACTGCCCAAGCCTGAAGCGGGGTTGTTTGGTACGCATACAGTCCACACTCAAGGTTTCCAAACGGCCAAACATTCAATGACATCCAGGGATATGGTGCAACGAAAATGTTTATTCTTCTTATATCTAACAAATAAATGATTCTCCAATCAACTTAAAGCATAGATGACTTTATATGGAAAATACATATTATGACCTGTCTGTATGTCTGTATGGTCAAAAAACAGCAAGGACTCTTCCTCTCCTGAAGGCCCAACTTCCTGCATGTATCCTAACACACTTACCACAATACAATGAATAGGCAAGAGGGGGGGCCAAAAACTAAGTTACACTAACAACACATTAATATATCTCAGGTACATATATCATGAAGGTACGTACCTAATATTTCATCATTTACATTAATATTTAATATATTTACACAAATATACATGGCGTTCCATCTGTTCGGTCTTTTATACAAATATGTCCAAATTGGCTCTAACTCATACAGTACAGTAGGCCTCACCTCACACAGCACATAGACCTCACCTCATACAGTACAGTTCATAGACCTCACCTCATATAGTACAGTTCATAGACCTCACCTCATATAGTACAGTAGACCCCACCTCATACAGTACATAGACCTCACCTCACACAGCACATAGACCTCACCTCACACAGCACATAGACCTCACCTCACACAGCACATAGACCTCATCTCATACAGTACAGTAGACCTCACCTCATATAGTACAGTAGACCTCACCTCACACAGCACATAGACCTCACCTCATACAGTACAGTAGACCTCACCTCACATAGTACAGTAGACCTCACCTCACACAGCACATAGACCTCACCTCACACAGCACACAGACCTCACCTCACACAGCACACGTGTGTTTCCACTTGTGCAAGTCATTGTTTGTGCGTGCGTGCTTGCGTCCGTGTGTGTGTGTGTGTGTTTGTTTTGCTTAATACATCTGGAAGCAAGGAATTAAATACATTGCCTGGTGCAGCTGACCTCTTACAAGTCTCCTAAAATAACATCAATTAAACATATCTGTAAATGATGGCAGTAATTATGTCAGTATGAAGTCACGCTCCAGCTCTCATAACCTTTACCTCCAGCTGCTCATTAAGAGGTCAACCTATTCACACACACGCACGCACACACGCACACACACACACACACACACACACACACACACACACACACACACACACACACACACACACACACACACACACACACACACACACGCACACACACACACACACACACACACACACACACACACACACACACTCTTCACATTATGCCGGAGAGAGCAGTCTGTAACTTCATACTCAGCCTCAATGTGGCTTCAGTCAGTGTGGCTTCAGTCAGTGTGGCTTCAGTCAGTGTGGCTTCAGTCAGTGTGGCTTCAGTCAATGTGGCTTCAGTCAATGTGGCTTCAGTCAGTGTGGCTTCAGTCAGTGTGGCTTCAGTCAGTGTGGCTTCAGTCAATGTGGCTTCAGTCAATGTGGCTTCAGTCAATGTGGCTTCAGTCAATGTGGCTTCAGTCAGTGTGGCTTCAGTCAGTGTGGCTTCAGTCAGTGTGGCTTCAGTCAATGTGGCTTCAGTCAGTGTGGCTTCAGTCAGTGTGGCTTCAGTCAGTGTGGCTTCAGTCAGTGTGGCTTCAGTCAGTGTGGCTTCAGTCAGTGTGGCTTCAGTCAGTGTGGCTTCAGTCAGTGTGGCTTCAGTCAATGTGGCTTCAGTCAGTGTGGCTTCAGTCAGTGTGGCTTCAGTCAGTGTGGCTTCAGTCAGTCAGTGTGGCTTCAGTCAGTGTGGCTTCAGTCAGTGTGGCTTCAGTCAGTGTGGCTTCAGTCGGTGGCTGTCAGTGTGGCTTCAGTCAATGTGGCTTCAGTCAGTGTGGCTTCAGTCAGTGTGGTCAGTCATGTGGCTTCAGTCAATGTCAGTCAGTGTGGCTTCAGTCAGTGTGGCTTCAGTCAGTGTGTGTCAGTGTGGCTTCAGTTCAGTCATGTGGCTTCAGTCAGTGTGGCTCAGTCAGTCAGGCTTCAGTCTGTGGGCTTCAGTCAGTGTGGCTTCAGTCTTCTTCAGTCAGTGTGGCTTCAGTCAATGTGGCTTCAGTCAGTGTGGCTCAGTCAATGTGGTGTGGCTTCAGTCAACTCTAGGCCGGGCTTCAGTCATGGGACTCTGTGGCTTCAGTCAGTGTGGCTGAACTCAGGCTGGGCTTCAATGGCTTCTCTGTGGAGTCAGTGTGGCTTCACTCAGGTGGCTTCAGTCAGGGATGGGACTCTGTGGAGAGTGTCTGAACTCTAGGCCGGGCCGGGATGGGACTCTGTGGAGAGTGTCTGAACTCTAGGCCGGGCCGGGATGGGACTCTGTGGAGAGTGTCTGAACTCTAGGCCGGGCCGGGATGGGACTCTGTGGAGAGTGTCTGAACTCTAGGCCGGGCCGGGATGGGACTCTGTGGAGAGTGTCTGAACTCTAGGCCGGGCCGGGATGGGACTCTGTGGAGAGTGTCTGAACTCTAGGCCGGGCCGGGATGGGACTCTGTGGAGAGTGTCTGAACTCTAGGCCGGGCCGGGATGGGACTCTGTGGAGAGCGTCTGAACTCTAGGCCGGGCCGGGATGGGACTCTGTGGAGAGTGTCTGAACTCTAGGCCGGGCCGGGATGGGACTCTGTGGAGAGTGTCTGAACTCTAGGCTGGGCCGGGATGGGACTCTGGAACAGACCTGGGTTCAAGAAGTACTTTGTTTTTCTTTCAATCACGTCAGCTGCGCTTGATTGAGCTTGCCTGGCACAATTGAAATAATAGAATAATCCCAAAAGTGCAATTCTGCCTTTCACGGCTCTCCAGACAGACTCCATATGAAACACTGAACCTCTCGAGGGAGAGAACACCCTGAGAACTATTTGAATGCAGATAGCAGAGCTGAACCAGCAGGGCTGAGGTTCTGTACTGTAACATAATGTGTCTACATCTCCAACTGTTGAAACAGTGTAACGGCTGGCTCTGTCCCAGAGGATCTCATCCAGGGGTTTAGAGAGAAGCAGCACTAACTGACACCTCTGTGTACACAGTCCTGGCCAGAGTCCAGACACAATCCTTAATAACACACTAAAACGCTGCATAAAGACAAAATTGCCGGCCTCAATGGGCAACAGATGATGGAATTAAAGAGATTTAGTGCTGAGGGGGAAATGGGTCGGCGTGTTTGATGTGGAGAGGGAGTAGTGTGTGTGTGTGTGTGTGTGTGTGTGTGTGTGTGTGTGTGTGTGTGTGTGTGTGTGTGTGTGTGTGTGTGTGTGTGTGTGTGTGTGTGTGTGTGTGTGTGTGTGTGTGTGTGTGTGAGTGGAGAGGGGGTTGTGTGTGTGATGTGGAGAGGGGGTAGTGTGTGTGTGTGATGTGGAGAGGTTAGGAGAGCCACCCAGCAGCAGCTGGCCTGGGAGAGACTCAGGGTTCTCAGGGGCACAGTGTCCAAAATGGCCCCCTACTCCTTAAATAGTATACTGCTTCTGACAGGGCCTTTAGGGATCGGGTCCAAAGTAGTGCACTATATAGGGCATAGGGTGGCATTTGGGATAAATCTAGGGAGTCTCTATGGGAAGAGAAATGAGCTGACGAGATGATAGTCTTTTTAGTAAACTATGTTATGTTTCCACAGATAGACATTAAACCAATTACCTGGTCACTGTCTGTCTGTGTGTGTGTGTGTGTGTGTGTGTGTGTGTGTGTGTGTGTGTGTGTGTGTGTGTGTGTGTGTGTGTGTGTGTGTGTGTGTGTGTGTGTGTGTGTGTGTGTGTGTGTGTGTGTGTGTGTGTGTGTGTGGCGCAACACTGGGCTAGGGAGAGGTTAAATATAACCCCACTGGCCTAGGGAGAGGTTAAATATAACCCCACTGGGCTAGGGAGAGGTTAAACATAACCCCACTGTAACACTGGATATGGGAGAGGTTAAACATTAAACATTAAACCCCACTGGACCAGGGAGAGGTTAAACATAACCC